>NC_052311.1:32797347-32902347 GCF_016432855.1 Salvelinus namaycush
TTTGTGGAGAAAGTCACAAGCTAATTATAATACACAAAGTAAGCAAAACAAGAAATGCATCATTCCAATATTGCCTAAAATGATGAATAAGATACTAATGAGATAGATCTATATAAGCAATATAACACTTGAGATGTACAAACTATGGCATAAGGGAACGATAAGTGGAGAAGAGGCAAGACGTCATTTCGATGAAGACATTAATTAGCGAGCTCAGACGGACGATATGCCTATTTGTTCAGCACTTTTGAAATGGACAGCACCAGAATTCAGAACATGGGCCATTTTTACAGTATTCTCCCTGTACACCAAGTCAGAAAAATAGGATAAATAACGGGGGCTTATAAGCAGACAATGAAAGCTTTTACATTATTCAATGATGACATTTCTCTAAAACTGGCTACATGTGCCCCACCATAGGTGGCTATAGGCTACATGTGCACCACCATAGGGGGAGAGGGACCAAATTCTTTGGGTGAGACACATGGGCTACAACATGAACTTAGTATTATTTTCTTAGCTACAGTATACAGTACATACATATCCCTGGTATGTTACATCATCAGCATACAAGACATAGGCCTATTTTTGGACTCACAGTTGTTGTGCTGTGCCCACTTGCACAGGAAGGTGGCGTGGTGTCATCAAGCTTTGCCATCAAAGTCTGGCATTCTCTGGATTTGTGGTGCTTTCAAGACAACTGGGAACTCAGAAAAAATGTTGGTTGAATCATGACGTCAGTGATCTTCAGGTCGGAAAGTCGGTGCTCTAGAAAGAAACTCGAGTTCCTGACTTGGAATTCTGAGTTGGATGACTGTTCAAAACTTATTTTCCCAGTTGGAGCTTGTTTATTTCAGAGTTCCCAGTTGTCTTGAATGCACCGAAGTCGGAGAGTTCTGAGTTCCTAGTCGTTTTGAACCCGGCTGAAGTCATGCTTGATAGACAGCATGGCCAATGTATTCAACCTTTTCTGGCTCATGGTGTTGCGTGTGAATGTTTATGCTTTTAAGCTTGGAAAAGAAACCCTTTCAGACAGATGTTTTAAATCCTTAAACCCAGACTTGTACCACACACCCTCTCCACCGAATTGCAAGCAGGGGAAGCAAAATAGTGATTGCTTTGCATCGCAGTTAGTGACTGATTCCTTCCTTCCGTTGTTGAATTTGAGATTTCTGACTTGTTGTGTAACATTTATGTTCAATGGCCGAGCACCAATACGCTTTATCTATAGTTTCTCTTTATATGACAAGGTTTGAAAAGGATTTGCCAGGAGATTGTCAACACAAAACATGATGATGACTGCTTGTCTAGCTAGCTAGCTTGTGTAAGAAGATTCTAAGATAATACACAACGCAGAGGACTAAAGGTCAAGAGGGAATTAATGATCAATGGGTCAGAGACATGGGAGGAATTTGTCTATACATTGTGCCTGAAACAGGATACTTGTTATTTGGCCATTGGCCCAGTCCAATCAAAGCTGCGGTAGATATGACGTGATTTGACGTCATTTTATCTGTGGCCAATGACCTTGAGCCTTCGTGGACAGGCACTTCTAATGTAAATCTGTGGCAGCACCCAAGGGGGCTTGAACTGACTACCTCTCCCTGAAGACTCTGCGGTGATGTAATGTCCCCGTGAGTGACAGAACACTGAGCCAATCACGGCGCAACTAAAGAAAGTGACCAACTCCTACCCTCTGTGCTTTCGCTGGCTGCCCCTGCACCACAGAAGGCTTGGAGTTGGGCTGAAACGCCTGCATTTTGGACCTGCCTTATTCAAGAGACCATGTTTGGATACGGCTTTATTAACTCAAGGATTTTATACATGTTTTCGTTTTTTTTTTGCCCCACCTGCCCTGAATGACGGGTCGCCACTGGTGTTGTCAGATTAAAGGTACGAGTACTTGCCCAGGCACTGACGTGACAGAAGCATTATTCATCTAAGTCCTTGTATGCAGCTATACTATAGCACAATGAAGCCAATGTAGCTCTCGATGTTGCTACTCCATTTAACCATTGGATATCTCCTCTCCACTAATTTCTTTAGTGTGTGATAAATCCCTCCGCAAAGATCCCCCTCCCCAACAGACACATGCACGCACATATACGGCCACATGCACACCCACATGCACGTACATACATGCAAACATGCACCCTGCATGCATGCGCTCGCACATACGCGCCCGCCCGCATGAACACACACACACACACACACACACAAAAATCAACACACTCCCCACGGTGCAGTTTCCATCTTTGACTCCGAATCAATCATTTTAAATTTATCAGAGGGGATTTGTGTCATGTAGGCTGATGCCAGCATCAGTAAGAGGAAGGAGGCACAACAACAGTCAAAAAGCCAGTGCAAATCCCTGCTCTGATGCGATTACAACACACAACCAAATCAGAGCTGACTTGAATAGACACAGAACACAAAATCATATTAGGGGAAATTCGATGTGCATGGCATTACATTTCTCTCAATCTCTCCCTCCCTCTCTCCCTCCCTCCCACACATTCTTTCTATATCTGTCTGTCCCTCTCTCCCTTTTTGTCTTTTTTTTGGTGTTTAGTTACCTGAAAACTATTTCCTATGATTCATCTAGTTTCCTTCCTTCTCTCTCTCTCTCTCTCTCTCTCTCTCTCTCTCTCTCTCTATTTTTCTCTCTCCTCCCCCCTTCCCCCCCTCCCCCCCTCTTCAAGTCTCTCCGTGGACTCACCCGTTTAGATTCCCCCGGGTTGACGCCTGTTACCCCTCAATGTTACAGGGGGGGGGGGGGGGGGGGGGACGAATAAAGAGAGGGATAAAGGAAGAGATGGAGGGAGAGATAGATAGATATAGAAAAAGCCGAAAAGATGGATGGAGAGAAAGAGAGGGATTATGATGTCAGAGACAGTGGCTCTTATCTTGCCATTATCTCAAGCATCCTCACATTACCATAATAATGGCTTTTAACCAAATGTAGCTGGAGCTCTCCAACCTAGGCTGGTTCATGCAGAGTTATCAGAGCTCAGCACTCACATTGAAGCAGATAGAAAACGGTTGAACAGATCAGACAGTGTGTGAGGTGTGTGTAGGTGTGTGTGTGTGTGTGTGCATGTTATAATCGGGTGTTTGTTGGTCTTACAGGGTGAGGGTTTGGGGTAACTAGGGTAGAGGGTGTGTGTATATGTATGTGAAATACGGGTTATGGCGTTGGTTATTATGATGCATGTGATGAGGGTGAGGAGGAGAGTTGCGTATGCCAAGGCAAATATGTGTGGGTGTGTGGGTGAGAGGGTATGTGAAGGTAAGAGAGCGCAATGAATGAGCTCAACGAGGCACTGGTTCAGTGTTTATGTGTGTGTGTGTGAGTCAGTGCTCGAAGTCTGGCCAGGTGCTCTGCGTGTGTTTCCCCCATCCAGATGGCCTCTCTGCAGGGCTGGGCCGGGGTGCGGGGTCTCCTCCTGCCCTTCCCTTTAGAAGGTCGACTTGACCGACTGCACCACCCAGGACTACTGGCTGCCAGACCACAACCAAGAGAGAGAGAGAGAGAGACAATGAGAGAGGGAGTGAAAGAGAGAGAGAGAGAGACAATGAGAGAGAGTGAAAGAGAGACACAGCGAACGAGAGAGAGAGAGAGAGAGAGAGAGAGAGGGAGAGCAAGAGAGAGAGAGACAGAGACAGAGACAGAGACAGAGACAGAGAGAGAGAGAGATGGAGAGAGAGAGGGCCGGATGGATGGAGAACTACACCCAAACAGAAAGGCTTTCTCATTCACGTAAACAACAGATAAACATTCACAAATATTGACATAAACGTTTCGCTACGAACATACACATGCACTCCCTCACATCTCTCCCGTCCTTGTAACGTACACACACAATTACACAAACGTACACACTGCCTCCCTCTCTCTGCCTCTCTCTCTCTCTCTCTGCCTCTCTCTCGCTGCCTCTCTCTCTCAATTCAATTCAAAGGGCTTTATTGGCATGGGAACCATATGTTTACATTTCCAGAGCAGGTGAAATAGATAATAAACAAAAGTTCAATTAACAATCAGAAATGAACAGGTAACATCACACTCACAGACGTTTCAAAGGAATAGAGACACTTCAAATGTCATATGATGCCTATGTACAGTGTTGTAACAATGTGCAAATATCCCCTCTCTCTCTTTCTTCCTCTGTCTCTCTCTGTATCTCTCTTTCTTCCTCTGTCTCTCTCTGTATCTCTCTGTCTTTCTCTTTCTTCCTCTGTCTCTCTGTATCTCTCTGTATCTCTCTGTCTTCCTCTGTCTCTCTCTGTATCTCTCTCTGTCTCTCTCTGTCTCTCTCTGTATCTCTCTGTCTCTCTCTGTCTCTCTCTGTCTCTCTCTCTGTCTCTCTGTATCTCTCTGTCTCTCTCTCTCTCTCTCTCTCTCTCTCTCTGTCTCTCTCTGTCTCTCTCTCTCTGTCTTGCACTCTCTCTCTTTCTCTCTCTCTCTCACTCTTGCTCACTCACTCTGTGAATGGGGTAGGAGGGTGAGGTAGGTGCCAGGTGGATGTGGAGACCCACAGATGGCTAGGGTGGTTCCCTCTCTGTGAGGTCTGGACCGGAGCCTACTCCCAGATAACCGGGCCTCCCTCCTCATGTTGGACACACTGTGCTATCTCTGAGGTGAGCTCCATCAGAACTGGACTCAGAGACTCCATAACGAAGACTGCAAAGCTGCTGGACATGATTCTGTCATCCAAATTCTCCCCCCCAAAATCTCTTTGAAATGGTAATGGTACTTGTAAAATAGTAAAAATATAAGTATGAACTGGGTTCCATACTTATAGCTAAGGGGAGAGTACAATCCCCGAATGATTCCTCGCTACAAGTCCCATGGTGGAAATACAACAACAAAAAAGTTACTCCTCACGCAAAACAACAATAACACAAACGGAACAGCGTGGACCCAGACAAAAGCTTTAAAGTAACAACACAACACTCCACGGGGCACATTTAAACTCAATTCTAATCACATTCAAATAACTTTATTGTACCCGCGAGGGAATTTCTTGTGTGGAATGGTACAAAGAGTGCTGCGGACCAAGACACAGGCTATAGTGTCATAGCTACACAACATGTAGAGAAAAAAAAAAAAACCTTGACAGCCCAGGGAGTTAGGTTAATAGTGTCATAGTAACAGCAGCACATTGGTAAACCCAAAGCCTGATGATGACAGATCCTGTCACCTCTCATGATCTACAGTACTGAGCCCCCCCCCCCACCCATCCCAACCTAATGAATTAATCACTGTGAGCGCCTGAGTGTGTGTTTTGGGGGGGTGGGGTGGTCAGAGTGTGGGTTAGGAGAGTGGGTGGGGGGGGGGGGGGGCAGCGTGTGTGTGTTAGGGGGCTGGGGGTTTAGAGTGTGTGTTAGGAGGGTGTGGGGGGGGGGCAGTGTGTGTGTGTTAGGGGGGTAGGGGTTTAGAGTGTGTGTTAGGAGGGTGTGGGGGGGGGGCAGTGTGTGTGTGTTAGGGGGGTGGGGGTTTAGAGTGTGTGTTAGGAGGATGTGGGGGGGGGGCAGTGTGTGTTAGGGTGGGTTAATATGAAGTGACAGGGGCTGCGGCGGTGATGTACTCATCTCTCCAGGCTTGCCGTATATCCCTCCTTCCCCTCTCCTCCTTCCTACCCTCCAACCCTCCGTCACTCTTCCAACTTGACATTTCTATCTTTGTAGTGTGCTCTACTCACTCAGTCAACCAACCCCTTTGCTCTTAGCTCAACGCACGCACGCACGCACGCACGCACGCACGCACGCACGCACGCACACACACACACACACACACAGAGAGAGAGAGGCCACAGAGTCCAGAAGTGTAATATATGCTAAGAGCTGTATGCAAAACTGTCAGACAAATAGGAATGTATAAAAATTCTAAAATATATTTTATTGTCACAAACACCGGATACCTAGTGGGACCACCTTCAGCCAGAGCGCTGTCTCACACTGTGTGTGTGTTTCAACTTTTTGTAAAAGCATAAACAGTTTGGGCTATGTGAGCAGAGATGGCTTGTTAAGCACAGGCAGGTTGTGTTGTGAGAGGGCCGCTAGTTTGAAGTGCCAGGGATACGGGCGGTCCATGAAGAGATGGGGGAGTTGTGTATGTGTGTATGTGGTGTTTGTCTGTGTGTGGGTGGGTGGGTGGGTTTGTATGTGTGTGTGGTTCATGTTTTTTATACCTGCCTTGGAGCTCTCACACTGGGCCCAGAGTCCTACCTATCTAACAATGGAACACACAGATCACTGGAATTTCATTGGTAACTATTCTCTATTGCTTTGAGGCCAAGCCCTGTTAAGTTTAATGCGTGTACATTTGCACATCCATGTGCATGCAGGTATGTGTTTGCCAGTGAACGTGTATGTCTGTGGTGTGTGTGTGTGTGTGTGTGCGTGGGTGTGGGTGTGTCCGTGTGTGTGCTCATGCGTCTCATGTCGACTTGTGGAAATGTCCGACCTTTGACCTTTAGGTTTTGACCCCCAGGCGTCAGTTAGGCCACATGTCACTTACTGCCTCTTGCACAGAACGAGCATTGTAGGGAAAACACACACCGACCATCTGTACCACTCAACCTTTCCAGTGAAACAGGCAAAATATTCAGTCCTCCTCATGTTTGTGTGCATTTGTGTTTTTGTGTATGTATGTGTGTGTCAGTGGAGGATGGTGGGAAGAGTTATAGGAGGACGAGTTCATTGTAATGGCTGGAATGAAATAAATGGAACGGTATCAAACTCTATCAAACCACATGTTTGACTCCGTTCCATTAATTCCATTCCAGCCATTACAATGAACTCGTCCTCCTATGGCTCCTCCCACCAGCCACTGGTGTGTGTGTGCATGTGCATGTGTGTGTGTGTGTGTGTGTGAGGCACAGTTGTGACAGCTTCATTACCTGTCACACTCCTCTCTGCTCAATTGAGATATCTTCATTAGAGGACGATAGAGAAGACCACAGAGAAATACACTGAAGCTAATCTCACAGCCTCTTATCACACATCACACTGCTGTAACGCACACACAGACACGCACGCACGCACACACACACACACAGACACGCACGCACGCACACACACACAGACACGCACGCACGCACACACACACAGACACGCACGCACGCACACACACACAGACACGCACGCACGCACGCACGCACGCACGCACGCACGCACGCACGCACGCACGCACACACACACAGACACGCACGCACGCACACACACACAGACACGCACGCACGCACGCACGCACGCACGCACGCACGCACGCACGCACGCACACACAGACACACACACACACACACACAGACACGCACGCACGCACGCACGCACGCACGCACGCACGCACGCACACACAGACACGCACGCACGCACGCACGCACACACAGACACGCACGCACGCACACACACACAGACACGCACGCACGCACACACACACACACACACACACACACACACACACACACACAACACACACACACACACACCTTAGCCTCTGAGGTTATGGGGGATGTGACTGAGCGATTGAGAGGGTTCTTCCATGTTGTAAATGGGACAGCTCGTGACGATTCCACTAATCCTGCAGATTCCCTCTCGTCTTTCCCCGTTTCTCCCAGTCCCTTTGTAGATGAAAGGGTTCCACTCTTTTTGTCAATGGCCTTCAGCCATCTGAATTAAACATTGATTTTTATCAGGAAGTTTAGTAACGCCGTCGTGGACGACGCGCCGGCGCCTAGAAACGGAACGCGTGGCTCTCAATCGCCAACAGCTGCCTCAGTCAGGGAGAGTAGTGGACAGAGGGAGAGAGGAGAGAAAGAGAGGGAAGATACATGGAGATAAAGGGATGAAGAGAGGGGATAGGGAAAAAGAGAGCGTGAGAGAGGGAAAGTCAGAGAGATGAGGGATGAAGAGAGAGGAAGGAAGAATGGAGAGGGCCAAGGAGGGATGCAAAGCACAAAAGAGGGATGGGAATAGAGAAACAGGGTTTCAGAGAGGAGAAGAAGAAATGACTCTTTCTGTTGAACAAGACAGAGTTCACACGTGGAAGTAAAGGGACGTGTTTTGAAGTGTGATGTTTTAAACCTCCTCTGTTCCCCCTGCCTCTGCTCCTGCCTTCCTCTCCTCCTTCCATATTCTCATCCTCCCTTCCTCCGTCAACAGAGGCACATCACAGATAATCACCAGAGGTTTTGTAACACTACCACAGTTTAATTCTGAGATGAGGGGAAGTGTGTGTGTGTGACAGAGCAGATATCCTCAACTGAACTGTACCGGAGCTGCCATGCTACATTAGCTCGATATAGGGCAATGTGAAACTAACACACAACTGTATCCCTCATTTTTGGGGTTTTGATTGAGGTTCAAGCCTGATTTTGCTGATAGCTGCTCTATTGAGTTTGCTACCATGTTGTTGTCATGTTGTGTTGCTACCATGTTGTTGTCACGTTGTGTTGCTACCATGTTGTTGTCATGTTGTGTTGCTACCATGCTGTGTTGTCATGTTGTTGTCTTAGGTCTCTCTTTATGTAGTGTTGTGTCTCTCTTGTTGTGATGTGTGTTTTTTCTTATATTTATATTGCGTTTATTTTTGTATTTTTTAAATCCCAGGCCCCCGTCCCAGCAGGAGGCATTTTGCCTTTTGGTAGGCCGTCATTGGAAATAAGAATTTGTTCATAACTGACTTGCCTAGTTAAATAAAGGTTAAATAAATAAATGTAATTGAGGAGAGTTTTATTTGTAATGACTGGGTTGTCTCACCTACCTTAGTTGAATGTCTTGACTGTAAGACGCTCTGGATAAGAGCATCTGTTAAATTACCTCAATCTACATGTAAATATACCTGGAAGCATATTGAATTATGTACAGTTCATAATAGTCTTACGTATGACCTTTGAACCCTACGAGCTCCCTTTGTTCTAACACAGACAGACTACTTATGACCTCTGGTTAGTACATACATTTTCGTCCTCTCTCGCTCTCTCTGTTCCTCTTCCTCTTTTCTCCCTCCCACTGTGGTTTGTTGTTCCCCACCCGGAGGACATGAGGAGATGAAAGAGCGTTGGTCACGGGGGAGAACCAGTGTGGATGGGTAGACCTAGCGTCCCCCTGCACTCCTCCCCACATCGGGACACCGTTCCCGGGATGGGCCCTCTCGAGAGTGGTACTACGAAATGGGGGTCCTCTGGTTCACCCTTGTCCCTCGGTGCCGCACATACAGTACAACCCTCAGGAGGATCCTGGTCCCAGCGGGACTCATGTGTACTTACTTTCTGATTCACTCTATTGGGATAGTTGATATGGGCGTAAGCCTACTATGTCTAATATTATTTTGGATTTTTGTTAGCATTAGACTGAAAGACTAAAGACTAAATAAAAGAGAAAATCAAAATATATATCATATTCACTGTTAAAGAAGGTACGGAGAGAGTCTGACTAAGTGTAAAAGTAGAGTTTTGAGTTGAGTGAGTAACCCCCCCTTCTAATGTAAAACATTGTCCTGAATATAAACCATCAACTTAGTAAATACCATTGGTGTTCCCCCTAGAGTCTATTGACACGCCCGTGCGTCAATCCGATTAACATAATACAAAAATCCCAAGCAAAATCCGTCAGTTGAACCTTTTACTGCAGTGGGCTAAACCAGGATCGCACAGAGTGTTTCTTGTCTTAAAGAAATCTACTTTGAAACTAAAGTATACACCTCACACACATGGTTATGGGTGTAAAACAAAGAGCCCCTGTACCATGTCAAATATTGAAATGTATTACATTTCTGAGTTTGCATCCTAATATTACACGTCATATACATCTCAGACGACTGAAATATAACAAAACAGTTTGACATAGAAACACCGGATTTCTGGCAACAAAATAAAATAAATGTTTATTAATTATGAAATTATGAAAAATATTAACATTCCACCCATGAGGCAACTAGGGGCGATTTGGTCATTTGGCTGCAGGAAAGGTCTACACTAGAGATATCTGTTTTTTGCATGGGCTGGGTCTCAATTCACCACATCCGCCTATGTTGGCCTTCCGCATCTGCGGTGGAAGATGGGCAGAGCTACAGCTTGCCAGACCAGGAAAACATCTGTAGCGTCAGAACGGAATTACAAACTACAGCGCCTTCAGAAACTATTCACACCCCTTGACTTTTTCCACATTTTGGAGAGAAAAAAAAAAATGAAATTGAAAAGCTGTTACGTCTTGAGTCAATAAGTATTCAACCCCTTTGCTATGGCAAGCCGAAATAAGTTCAGGAGTAAACATTTGCTTAACAAGTCACATAATAAATTGCGTGGAATCACTCGGTGTGCAATAAGTAAGGGATTATCAACGAGGGGGCTATACGTTCTATGGAAAATAATGAAGGACGTGGAAGGGTGTGTTCCACGACGCGTTAGCGGAGTTGCATTATTTTCCAGAGAACACATCGAGCTCAGAGTTGATTATCCCTTTTATACCGAGGCTATAATTTTACACATTTGCCACTAGAATTGTGTTCATTTGCCGGTAGAAATGGGTTCAACATCCACTGAGGTACATGGCAACATTAGTTGCCGTGGTAACCAAACAAACAGACTTGCTAGTTTATCTAACCAAACCGTCAGTCCTAGCTTGCTATTATGAAAGTCGAAATTCTACAACACCAATACTGTTTTCAATTCGACTTTTGCTTTCAAAAGCAGCTCAAAGAAAACATGTACAAATTAGCTATATCCATTGAAATCTAACCCGCAAATATACCATGCATTATAGGGAAAAAATACACGCTCTACAATGCCCTTCAAGCCAATCAGAAAGGAGTATTCAACAATGCCATGGTATAATAGTGTTTAACATGATTTTTGAACGACTACCTTGTCTCTGTACCCCACACAAACAATTATCTGTAAGGTCCCTCAGTCAACCAGTGAATTTCAAACACAGATTTAAACACAAAGACCAGGGAGGTTTTCCAATGCCTTGCAGAGAAGGTCTGGAACACAAAAAAAGTTGAATAAGTCAAGGGGTATAAATACTTTCAGAAGGCTCTGTAATATTACCCCCGCTTATGGAAAGGGGAGACTCTCACGAACACATATTTCCTGAGCGTTCTTATATCTTCTAGATATAGGACAGACAATTCAAAACCTTATTCCTTAAGATTAAGTTTTGGACTGTCTGTTTGCCATCAATGAATGTGTTATTCACTGTGTTTCTAAGGGCTATAGCAATCAAGGCCAAACAAAATATTTTATAAAATATATATATATATTTTTTTTTACACACTTATTTATTTTACGTCAATATGTATTTGTCGTCAATGTTTTGCTGTCAAACTGTTGGCAGTTGTGAAAGAAAGTATGTAGTTAGACGAGTTGCAGAGGTAACTGAAAATGATAAAATTGTTGATTAGATGTTTTTTTTCCTTAATTAGGCAATTTTCTCTTGAACCATATGGTCTATCTTCTAGAAACTCATGGACAAAATGGACTGTTTTATTAATATGAGGGTTTCAGCACGAAATATTATTTATATATTGGTCAATACGGACACAGATATAAAAATGAATACTATATATTAATAATTACCAAAGTTACGATAGATTGTCTTAAATGTTCTGTTAATTACTGAAGTTACTGAAGATTCCGGTAACTTTGGTAATTTACCGGTAGCTTTGCAACCCTACTCCCTACCCCCTCACCACCCCCTCCCTCCGCAGAGAACACCAATAGACTATGAATATATAGACACACAGCCTCATCTAGGTCAAAATGAGCACCTCTCTCTTTCATTTTCTGTCTCCTTTTCTCTCTCTCTCTCTGCGCAGCGAGGTTTAAATAATTAAACCTGGGCTTCCTCTCCTCTATTTTCATGCTCTCCCTCTCTGTCTCTCCCCCCCTCGCTCTCGTTCTATTCCCCTCTGTCTCTCCCCTTTGTCTCCCTCTCTTTGCCTCTATCTGTATCCACTTGTCTTCTCTCTTACTCTGCCTCTGTTTCTATGCATCCCTTCCTCTCGGTGCTGTGTCTCGCACTCAGGTTGAAGTGTTATAAGTGAAGTGAGTCATTTAGAAGAGAAAAAAGGCTGAGATTAAGGGGAGTTGAGTTGAGTAGGGAACTCAGCTCCTTATATAAGCTGTCACTGTGTGTTATTGACAGAGAGACAGAGAGAAAGAGAGACAGAGGGAGACAGAGAGAGAGACATAGAGAGCGAGAGAGAGAGAGACAGGAATGGTGATGATGGAGAGGTGATGGAGAGAGAGGTGTGTAAGATACTGTCATATTACATGTAGTAGCATGTCTGCATTTTCTATTTGCTATCATCATACAATGTTAGATGTCATACTGCATTGCTGTTGAATCTTTGGTAACTTTGTGTATAACTGTCATGTTTGAGGACACAGAGACATGCCCAGCAGGGTCTTCCTATCCTGTGAATCCTAAACTCTTTCTCACCTCTGCCTGCAGTGTTAGCATACTGTACCAGCCAGTAGTTAGAGGGCCTAAGGGTTCAGCATTCGAGGGAAGGACTTGCATTTAAATAGCACATTTCAGTAGGCCTCTGAGCATGTTGAATAGGTAACCCTTTCATATCCATCTCTCATCTGGGTACTGCTTCTCCCTTTTCAACATGAACACAACCCCAGGGTTGGACATGTGGCCATGAAGCTAAGGTTAGGGTTACGGTTGTAGCTGAGGCTAGGGTTAGGGTTGAACTGGGACGTGGACGGAAAGCTTTGGGTTAACCCAGAGATAGTTGACCCAGTAACGGGAACTCTATGTCAGACCCCATTACTAATCAAACTCCAAGTAGTTGTTCAAAGTTGGCCTTGCAATTTATATATCTCTGAATCTTTCTGTTTACGGTATGTTTCTCTTTCTCTTCCTGTCTCTTTATTTTCAGCCCTCTTGCTCCTTCTCTTCATCTTTCTTTGTCTCTCTCTTTTCCCTTCCTCTATATTTCTCTCCCTCTCTTCCCCCAGGTGCAGTATTTGCATAATGGTATCTAGTGACGGTGATGTATTAAGGATGGGAGGCGCACTTCTCGCTATGGAAAAGCAACATGCCACGGTGCTGCACATTATTGGAGCTAAACACATTAAATGTAATTTGTGCGAGCCGCGGCGTATGGTCATTATCAGTTAAACTATTCTGTAGGGAAGAGAGAGGGGGAGGGGAGAGAGAAAGAGTGAGAAAGATAGGGATGGAGGGAGAGAGGGAGTGAGTCAGAGAGAGAGAGAAAGAGAAGAATACGGAATGAGATGGAGGGAGAGCGAGCGAGCGAAAGAAAGAATGGACAGCTGTATTCCATTTACAGTAAGTTGTTCCGTTGCTTGCCTTTCTGAAAGGAGAGAGAAGTGAACAGTGGTTTAAAGTACTTAAGTAAAAATACTTTAAAGTACTAATGAAGTAGCTTTGGGGGGTATCTGTACTTTACTATTTATATTTTTTGACAATTTTTACTTTTACTTCACTACATTCCAAAAGAAAATAATATACTTTTTACTCCATACATTTTCCCAGGCACCCAAAAGTAATTTTTACATTTTGAATGCTTATCAAGACAGGAAAATTGTCAAATTCACTCACTTTTCAAGAGAACATCCCCGGTCATCTCTACTGCCTCTGATCTGGTGGATTCACTAAACACACATGCTTTGTTTGTAAATTATATCTGAGTGTTGAAGTGTGCCCCTGGCAAAAAAACAAGAAAATTGTGCTTTATGAAAGGAATTTGAAATGATTTATACTTTTACTTTTGATACTTACAGTAAGTACACTACAGTGCATTCGGAAAGTATTCAGAACCCTTTACTTTTTCCACATTTTGTTACGTTACAGCCTTATTCAAATAGAAAAATGAAATAATAAATAAATACCGTATTTACATAAGTATTCAGACCCTTTGCCGTGCGATTCGAAATTGAGCTCATGTGCATCCTGTTTCCATTGGTCATCCTTCAGATGTTTCTACAACTTGATTAGAGTCCATCTGTGGTAAATTAAATTGATTGGACATGATTTTGAAAGGCACATACCCGTCTATATAAGGTCCCACAGTTGACAGTGCATGTCAGAGCGAAAACCCAGCCATGAGGTCAAAGGAATTGCCTGTAGAGCTCCAAGACAGGATTGTGTCGAAGCACATATCTGGAGAAGGGTACCAAAAAAATGTCTGCAGCATTGAAGGTCTCCAAGAACACAGTGGCCTCCATCATTCATAAACGGAAAAGGTTTGGAACCATCAAGACTCTTCCTTGAGCTGACCACCCAGCCAAACTGTGCAATCGTTGGGGAAGGGCTTTGGTCAGGAAGGTGACCAAGAACCCGATGGTTACTCTGACAGAGGTCCAGAGTTCGTATGTGGAGATAGGAGAACCTTCCAGAACGGCAACCATCTCTGCAGCACTCCACCAATCATGCCTTTATGGTAGAGTCGCCTCACGGAAGCCACTCCTCAGTGAAGGCATATGACAGCCTGCTTGGAGTTTGCCAAAAGGCACTTAAAGGACTCTCAGACCATGAGAAACAAGATTCTCTGGTCTGACTCTTTGGCCTGAATATCAAGTGTCACGTCTGGAGGAAACCTGGCACCATCCCTACAGTGAAGCATGGTGGTGGCAGCATCACACTTTGGGGATGTTTATCAGTGGCAGGGACTGGGAGACTAGTCAGGATCAAGGGAAAGATGAATGGAGCAAAGTACAGAGAGATCCTTGATGAAAACCTGCTCCAGAGCGCTCAGCACCTCAGAATGGGGCGAAGGTTCACCTTCCCACAGGACAACTTCCCTAAGCACACAGCCAAGACAACGCAGGAGTGGCTTCGGGGCAAGTCTCTGAATGTCCTTGAGTGGCCCAGCCAGATTCCGGACTTGAACCCGATCTAACATCTCTGGAGATACCTGAAAATAGCTGTGCATATCGACCCTCACCATCCAACCTGGCAGAGCTTGAGAGCATCTGCAGAGAAGAATGGGAGAAACTCCCCAAATACAGGTGTGCCGAGCTTGTATCATCATACCCAAGAAAACTCGAGGCTGTAATTGCTGCCAAAGGTGCTTCAACAAAGTACTGAGTAAAGAGTCTGAATACTTATGTAAATGTGATATTAAAGTTTTATTTTAAAGATATTTGCAAACATTTCTAAAAACCTGTTTTTTATATGTCATTATGGCTTTATTGTGTGTAGATTGATGAGGGGAATTTAAAAAAAAATCAATTTCAGAATAAGGCTGTAACATAACAAAATGTGTAAAACGTGTGAATGCCTTCCGAATGCACTGTATTTATAACAAAATACTTTTAGACTTTTACTCCAGTAGGATGTTACTGGGTGACTTTCACTTCTACTTGAATACTTTTCTATGAAAGGTACAATATCTTTACTTTTACTCAAGTATGACTATTGGGTACTTTTTCCACCGCTGGAAGTGAAATGGCCTTCTCTCATTCTCCTTAGTGTTCCCTCTCTCCCGCTATAAAATAATGTAACGTTTACAGCACAGATGTAGGATCTTAATTCGATCACTCTTTTGTTGCTGATAATTTTCCTGTTCAGCAGGAAATCCAAACTTGTAGTGTATTAGAGGATTAAAAAGGTTTCTAAATTTTGTAATTTCCACTTTAAAATGTCAGACTTGATTTGTCCTAATGAAAAACGTATATGAACCTCTACAAAAAATGTCCATGAATAATACCACACAATAATTGACATTTCCTGTTGCCGCAGGATTATTTCCCTGTTGTAGCAAACTTTCTCAAATTAAGATCCTACATCTGTAATTGATCAATCCAATATGCATGTTGTGGCATAAACTTTACACAATTGTATTACACGTTTACTGTTAGAGCCCATGTCTCTGGCATATCTCCCTGGTCCTTGAATCTGGCCCAAAAGCAAATCCTTTATACTTTAACCACAGCCCCTTTATCTAATGTAGCATAGCAAATACGTTGGATATGCAGAAATGTTTTCGTTCTGTCCACACTGACCCTTCCGGTACTTCTGGTCAGCATATTTTATTACTCTCTGCTTCTATCTGTTTCTGGTTCAGTGTGTGTGTGTGTGTGTGATTTTGTGAGACATCGAGAGAGAGAGAGAAAAAGAGTGTTTGTGTGTATCCATGTATGTGTGTGTGTGTCTGGGGTTCCTCTCTGCAGCAGGCAGGACCCAGGGATGACTCACAGTATGGCCGTAGGGACTCCTCATGCCTCCCTCATAAATATAAAAAACACAAAGTGGGAAAAAATGTTCCCTGCTAAAGAAAACCCAGAAGAAGCAAAAATATGTATGGATATAAATATTTCAAGTTTTATACAAACTTGGAAATCTGTTTTAGAATACTTTGACAGACAGACAACGACTTGGAGAAGATAGACAATTTACTAGATTTAAAAGAGATCAGACAGAACCTAGACGAAACTAAAGGTATGACTTAAAAAAGAAAGGAAGCAGAATAGAATATATATTTCAACAATGACCTACTGATATCAACTTTTCAATCGAGTTCACCTCACAAGCAGGAAGGTAAGAGTAACTTACAGCGACTTCACCTATCATACATACCAGTGAAAAAAGTTTATTGACGACTAAAAGTGCAAAGAGAGAACATAAAGTTCATGCCAGTCTTTGGAGACGTTTTTTATGTCGCTTTTAAGCAAACGGGCTCCTTGTTGTTGGTAAATAAAGCAAACACATGAAGGAAAGAGGGAGGACAGAGGAAGGAGTGTGTCTCTGTCCGGAGGCTAGGCTGCAGGCACCACACTCCCTGACAGTCCATAGAGGAGGGAGATGGGAGGAGTGCGAGAGAGAGAGAGAGAGAGAATAGACGAGAGAAGAGACCCTGTCGTCTGTCACTCCTTACACTTCACTTTCTTTTTTTATTCCTTTCATTCTTCTTCTTTTACGATGCTCCCTTCTGTCATCTTCCCTTTGCCAAATTATACACTGCTCAGAGGAGAAGCTGTGATTTTCCCTCAAACCTCTCCTCTTGACAGACACAAACAACAGTTTACAACTCTGTCAAAAGTTTGTCAAAAGGCCTGCAGAAGTTTCTAAATATGGCCAGTTATTGTGTATGGTGTCTGACAAGCTAACAGAAAGAGTACAATGTCTCTATCTCACAACTCAACCGTTGAGCATGGAATGAAGAACAAACTGGCGATAAAATATACTGTATTAGGGCACTCTAGGAGGGAAATGGACATAAGAGATAGCAGACAACGTAATGCCAATCCTTCCCTTTTCCAGACTGTAAAGTGATCGTGAGTGGCTGTTGGCCAGGGCCTAGGAAGAGGAATCCGCCCCCGCGCTCTCTCTCTCTCTCTCTCTCTCTCTCTCTCTCTCTCTCTCTCTCTCTCTCTCTCTCTCTCTCTCTCTCTCTCTCTCTCTCTCTCTCTCTCTCTCTCTCTCTCTCTCTCTCTCTCTCTCTCTCTCTCTCTCTCTCTCTCTCTCTCTCGAGTTGAATGCACAGCATTCAGGGATAGGGTTAAGAGGGATAACAATTACAAAGATAGAGAAAGATGAGGGAAAGGGGGACACGTCGAAGGGGGTGAACGAGAGCGATAAAGAAGAGACCAAAAGAAAGAGATGTTTGCATGGTAATGTAGCCTAGCTTATTGCATTGCCTGTGTTAGCATCAGGAAGCATGGTGCGTGTGTGTTAATTGTATATCTCTGCAGCCATAATTGCTTTAATTCCCTGTAATTAATCAGTAATTGCAGCAAGGAGCGGCTCACAGCTTCGCTCTAAATGCAAAGAACTTTTCAATATGGAGAACATAAATATAGATGAGTAGGCGGGAGCAAGAGAGAGAGAGAGAGAGATAGTGGGAGGGAGAGAGATGGAGGGAGAGAGATGAAGAGAGATGAAGAGAGAGAGATGGCGGGAAAGAGATGAAGAGAGCGAGAGCGATGGAGGCAGAGAGAGATGGAGGGAGGGAGGGAGGGAGAGAGAGAGAGAGAGAGAGAGGGAAATGACTTTATGCTATATTTAGTGTTCTTTGAAAGGACTGAACTTTGAAATATACTATTCCCTCATTTGTCGTTAATAATGTATTCCGATGCATGTATTGTAGCATACTGTAGCATAAAAGTATGGCATGGTAAAACCCCGAAGACCCTTCATAAAACACAGTGGAAATACCTAATCTACATCCCCCCAGTAGCCCTGCTTATACCTGGTGCTAACATGCATCCTTTGTCCTGATCTTGTCCATATTCTGACTGTGCCCACATTTTTTGATCAGAGTGAGATCAGATCTTCCTGACTCCTTCCAGAGATAGTCAGACACACATTGTGTCTGGATATCCTACAAGTGTAGACAGATCTAGACAGTGAAACCATTTAAATTATCATTATTCAGCCCTCTAAAAATCATTGACAGGTGGCATCATTGAATTATAGCATAAATATGTGTCTTAAAATAAATACAAAAATATTTTTTGGAAAGAATATCAGTCAAATAATTTGCATACAGGGAGGGACCCGGGAAATCGGATCACAATGCTGACTGCAGACACAGTGGACAGATAAGAGACACATATAAAACCATCTGTAGATGCATGTCTGAAAATGTGGGCACAATCAGAATTTGGACAAGATCAGGACAACTGATGCATGTTAGCACCTTGTATAAACAAGGCTGGTATGTGTCAGTGCAGCTGTAGTATATACAGTATGTGTGCGTGTCGTTTTGCCATGTGCCGATGTAGGCTGTGTGTGTCTCTTCTCGGTTTGTGAGAGTCTATGTGTAGGTGTATCTCTCTCTGTGTGTGTGTGTGTGTGCGTGCGTGCGTATGTGTGTGTGCGCATGTGTGTGTGTGTGTTTACCTATGTGTGTTTACTCTACCTGTGTGTGTGTGTGTGTTTACTCTACCTGTGTGTGTGTGTGTTTACCTGTGTGTGTTTACTCTACCTGTGTGTGTGTGTGTGTGTGTGTGTGTGTGTGTGTGTGTGTGTGTGTGTGTGTGTGTGTGTGTGTGTGTGTGTGTTTACCTGTGTGTGTGTGTGTGTGTGTGTTTACCTGTGTGTGTTTACTCTACCTGTGTGTGTGTGTGTGTGTGTGTGTGTGTGTGTGTGTGTGTGTGTGTGTGTGTGTGTGTGTGTGTGTGTGTGTGTGTTTACCTGTGTGTGTTTACTCTACCTGTGTGTGTGTGTGTTTACCTGTGTGTGTGTGTGTGTGCGTGTGTGTGTGCGTGCGCGTGTGTGTGTGTGGGCTGCTGTTTCCAGGGGATCCCTGTCCCAGTAGGTCTCTAATAGGAGAGAAAATAGAATCCCTCCCACTCACCCCAGCTAGGTAATCCTTTCTCCCTCGCTCTCTCATTCATTTCTAATTAAAACGTCTGCCCTCCCACCCACACACACCTCTACATCTCCCATAAACACTTTTTTATTCTCTTTTCATTTACCAGGGGTTTGAGCTGAGGCCAGTAATCACACGGTAGCTACAGTGTGTGTGTATAATGATAACTTGTCCCCCTCCTTCCTTTTTGTCTACCACAGAAGAAAAGGAACCTTTGTCATTCTCAATCGTTTTTGAAACGAGTGTCCGTTGCCCGGCGCTGTGACCAGCTGCGACCCCCCCCCCCTCCTCCCATCCCTTGCTTCTTGCTCCCACACCCCCACCCACCACGGTTAAAGTCTCCCTGTTTCGCCATAACAAGCTAAATCCTCATAGATCTCCATCAATTTGTGTCACACCAGGGATTCCTTGTACAAAGACCAGCGATACATCACTACTGCATCTCTCTGCATTATTAAGACTGTAAAAACAGGCTGCAAAGTGTATGTGTGTGTGTCCGTGCGTGCGTGAGTGCGTGCGTGCGTGCGTGCGTGTGTGTGTGTGTGTGTGTGTGTGCTGAGGCCAGAAAGAAAGTAATGAAATAATAAAATATCCTGCCTTTTGTCTCTGATGTGAGAGCGTTTAGCGTTGAGATTTCCCAGGATGCATCTGCGAGCGCCTAACGCCCCCAACGCCTGCTTGTACTATATGGTTTAAAGGGCGGCGGTGTTGCTATTGAAGAATGGTGTAGCTGTTCTGCTGTTCGCATGTCGTCATGTTTCTGTGGCTCATAGAGGATTGGAGACCAGGGTAGAATGGTCGCTGATTGGTGCACGTCACGCATACAGTATAGCTATTATATTAGTTGGTGTGTGCTTTTATGGTAAATACATTGGAAGGAGTATGGTGGGTATTGAATACGATATAATAGCGTCTTGCGAATGCAATTCAGGAAATGGGTTGACGATGGGTGGTGATAGAACTAAAGGGAGGGATGGAAGGATGAAGAACGGAAGAGTATTCCTTCCTCACCACCTCCACCAATCCCTCCACCCCTGCTCCCTACCCCCAACCCCCCCCCCCCCGCACGCATCTCCTCAGCGACATCTCTCTCTCTCAGTACTCATGAGTCGCCGGGCCTGCGGGATAGCTGGAACTGACGCAATCATCAAACAAACATGAACACGCAACATGCATGGTTTATGATGTCACTCAGCTTCCCTGGAAAGAGCCAGAGCAACACTCCGAGTCACACTGTCCGTTTGTCCATTGCTCAACCCCAATGCCTGACATGGCCTGCCAAGCCAACTGAACAGACTGACAACTCACTCTCACAGCCACAACCCAGCATATCAACCTCCCATCCTGCTCTATCCACACAGCACTAAGTACTCGATTCTGTCTCAACAGCCGCGGTAATAAGATCAAACTTGCTTCCCTGAAACCCAGCCTTTGTTTTATCTGACGGAGGCATGAAATGGGATTCTATTAATATCGATGGAGCTCCAATCTGGCTGGCTGCTATGCTGGCTCCCTATGGAGGAGCTCCGGCTCGGGAGAGGTTAGACGCTGCAATTACGCAAATGGGGTCTGAATGAGCCTAGAAGGGTGAGGAGGAGGCGATGATGATGATGATGCCCTGATCACTGGGCTTTAACTAGGTGGTAGCTATCAGCAGCTGCAGAGAGGAGGAAGAAGAGGGGAACGGAGGGTAAAATGGCATCCATTTTGCCGGTAATGACTTGCCTTGTTTTTGTAGAGGCGATGATGAGACGTTCTTTTAAAAGGAACAGCGGCAATTAGGGGAGGACTTGTTCTGTAACTGGTTCTGAAATGTGGTGGCTGGTGATGCTGCTGTCCCCGATCGATACTGGACACGCGCATACACACACACAGACACACACACAAACAGACACCCATTGTATGTGCATGATCAACATCAGTGATTCGAGTCAATTACCACCACTCAAATCAAATAGTTTTTCCAGAGATTTGAAGATACAAAATCTTCTTCTTCTACTTCTACTTATTTTTCTACTTCTTCTTCTACTTCTTCTTCTACTTCTTCTTCTACTTCTTCTACTTCTTCTTCTACTTCTTCTTCTACTCTCTTCTTTTTCTTCTTTTTCTTCTTCTTTTACTTCTACTTCTTCTTTTACCTCTTCTACTTGTTCTTCTACTTCTTCTACTCTCTTTTTTCTTCTTCTTCTTTTACTTCTTCTTCTTCTTCTACTTCTTCTTCTTTTTCTTCTTCTTCTTTTACTTCTTCTACTTGTTCTTCTACTTCTTCTACTCTCTTCTTTTTCTTCTTCTTCTTTTATTTCTACTTCTTCTTTTTCATCTTCTTATTTTACTTCTTCTTCTTCTACTTGTTCTTCTACTTCTACTTTTTCTTCTACTTCTTTTTTACTTCTTCTACTTCTTTTACTTCGTCTTCTTTTACTTCTTCGTCTTCTTTTTCTTTTTCTTCTTCTACTTCTTCTTCTTCTTCTTCGACCTCTTCTTCTACTTCTTCTTCGACCTCTTCTTCTACTTCTTCTACTTCTTCTTCTACTACTTCATCTTCTTCTTTTACTTCTTCTAGTGGATTATGGGGAAGCAGCATGGCAACATACCATTAATCTTTTACTGCCGCTGACCCCTGTGATTCATTTGATTGGCTGTTAATCGCTATTCTCTCTGCCAGGCACAATGTATATAGAGAGACTATATTTAGCTTCCCCTCTCAATGCCTCTTCATGCCAAATTACAACTTTCATCTACTGCGTGTGAAGGGCTCCATTGTGGCCTGTCGTCTCCTCATTCTGAGGTTGATTGACAAATAGAGAGGTGGACAGGAGGGAGGGAGGGAGGGAGGGAGGAACTCCCTTTAAACGGTTACAGTGCAGTATAGACATGACACTTGTTTTGTTACCACATGTCCTATCTAGATAGGAGAAGGAACAGGAAACTAGACAATGTCGGTGACAATAGTAAGTAGTTTGTCTTCTGTTGCCATGGCAAGAACACTTGATTTAAATTATTATTATTTTTTTTTAGTTCATGACAGTCGTGCCTACGAAGTAGAAAATAATAAGAGATTCATAAAACATGATTTTTTTTATGACGATAACGTATGGCTTTGAGTGGGAAATTAAGAAAATAATATATAAAACAAATTCATATCAACTTGCTTCAAGTCTCCTCACTGGTGTGAAACTTGGACATCTGTATAACTGTTAGAAATTCTATAGTCCATCATGGAAGTTGCACATCTTTTTTTTCTTCTCCAAAAACATCAGCAAGTGACACAGATAAACTGATACCAGGCTGCATGGAAATCTGTGAGTGCTGGTTGATGAGTGATACGTTGTGTAAAGCAGAACACTGTGTCCTAGGGTTATATTTTACACGTCCACTCTCTCTGTTCCCACAGGCTTCCCCACAGGTTCACTGGAACCACACTGTTAACACCAGCTGGGTCTGAGTCACGTAGGCCGTGCCTTCATGCACGCACACACACAAGCACAGAGAGAGAGAGAGAGAGAGAGAGAGAGGGAGAGAGAGAGAGGGAGAGGGAGAGGGAGAGGGAGAGAGAGGAATGAGCGTGACACAGATGTGAGCGGGTGACTGATGAAAGTGGCCTACCGCTGATGTCATCCAGTGGAAATCCTGGATTACTCCCGGTTCTCTCCCCTCTCTCTGCCCAGGAAGACCCACAGTCAGTCCAACAGAGAGGGAGACTGTGAGGGAGGGAAGGAGGGAGAGTGAGGGATAGAAGGAGAGAAGGATGGAGATTCCTGATTTATGGCCCTGACTTTTCATTTGTAATTCCCTGATTATCCTCTGGGAGGTGGAGGAGGGGTCAGAGAGGCCTGAACAGCCAAATGATATGTACATAGTCACAGAGAGGCAAGACCAGACTCCACGTCAAACCAGCCTGCAACATGAGCAAAGAATGACCACAGAGGCCCATGGTTTAAACAGTTTGAACTGCCATTTCAGTTTGAATTATGCCATTTCAGTTTGAACTATGCCATTTCAGTTTGAACTATGACATTTCAGTTTAAACAACGCCATTTCAGTTTGAACTATGACATTTCAGTTTGAACTATGCCATTTCAGTTTGAACTATGACATTTCAGTTTAAACAACGCCATTTCAGTTTGAACTATGACATTTCAGTTTGAACTATGCCATTTCAGTTTGAACTATGACATTTCAGTTTAAACAACGCCATTTCAGTTTGAACTATGACATTTCAGTTTAAACAACGCCATTTCAGTTTTAACTATGACATTTCAGTTTGAACTATGACATTTCAGTTTAAACAACGCCATTTCAGTTTTAACTATGACATTTCAGTTTGAACTATGACATTTCAGTTTAAACAACGCCATTTCAGTTTTAACTATGACATTTCAGTTTGAACTATGACATTTCAATTTAAACAACGCTATTTCAGTTTTAACTATGACATTTCAGTTTGAACTATGACATTTCAGTTTGAACTATGCCATTTCAGTTTGAACTATGACATTTCAGTTTGAACTATGACTTTTCAGTTTGAGCTATGACATTTCAGTTTGAACTATGACATTTCAGTTTGAACTATGACATTTCAGTTGAAACCACAATAAGGACATTTTCATTTTCCAATTTCTTAAAAAATGTAATTAAAAAAGGTAAATCAAACATAAACTTCAACTGAATATGTGTTTCTATTACTGATATCCCTCCTATTTCTCCCGTTAATTTCCATTTGAGTGTCAAACAGAACCTCTCATTCATGTGAATGTTGAATCCACCCGGACGACATTACAACACAATTAGCAGAGAGACATTCTGTCTCGCCTGATCATCACAGAAGTTACAACTGCTGAGCAGTTTCAGAGACTCAGGTGTGCCACTGAAATGATTAACAGAGACGGTTTGGTATGTTTGATAATTATCATGTCTCTCACTGAGGATGACTAGGGCACACAGAATATAAACATCCAGGTGTCATGTTCGAGCACATCATTGTAGTGATAATTACAGACAAATCTTTGTATCAGAGTGAAGTTAGCCCGAGATCTGCAGACTTTAGGAGTCAGGCTCAGGTTAAGGCTAGGATTCAACCGTCAGCTACGTGGAATCTAACGCTAATTTCCGATTGAGCTAACTTAATATGCAGCGCTTACCGTGAATGCGGTCTACGTGAACGCGGGAACGTTGCCTTCAAAGGTGCATAGCCAATAAGGCGCGATCGGATTGAATCCCGGCCTAAATATTCAACCACTTTCAGTCACTCAGATGTGAACTACTTCACAGGGTGTCAACACAGCTACTCTCTCACATCCCAAGCACACGGACATACTTGCGGTTTGATCCTTGAGACATGGTGTTTAAGAATCCACAAAAGCAGAAGAAATTACATCATCAACGTCAAAATTAGCATCGTTATCAAACTTATCCTACTAACTATCCTATCGTCATCTCCCCCATCATTGCCGTGATCAAATATACAGGAACTACTATACAGCCGGCCAGATAAACCCTACTCACGTACAGTAATTGGTCACGGTTGTAATATAATCATGTATCCCCGTTCGAGCGTCTCCACTATCCACCATCCTACTGTCCCACCCTTCACCCTACAATACCTGTCTGATTGTCTATTCAGCGAGAGCAGCGGCAGTAGCTATCAGAACAGTTATGATAATCACATCCCCATCCACAGCTCCTGTAATAACAAGCATGGTAATCCACATAACGACCATGACAACAGAGCCAGCCTCAGAGATGGTAATGCAGAGGGTGGGTGGCCAGAGACAGAGATAATGTGATCGCCTGTTGGATCTCATTTGATTTTTCAGCCATAAACAAACAGAGTATATAGGTTCAGCACTGTGGCTTCTTCCAAAATGGCACCCTATTCCCTAAAGAGTGCACTGCTTTTGACCAGAGCCCTATGGGTATATAGGTGAATAGGGTGCCATTTCGGACGCAGCCTTCGTCAATATGCTGTTCGACCCTGGCCCAGGCTGCCGTGACAAGAGAGTGTGTTTGCTTTGTTGTACTCTACCCCGATGACCTATATAGTGCTACATAATTCAGTAGCGTTTCATCATCTTCCTGGCACATTGTTACAGAGTGGTTCAGATCATGCCGTGCCAGCATCTAATCGCCTCGTCAGGGTCATTTGACGTTAACGATGAACACCTGGGTGCCCTGAGGACCACTGGATACCGAGATACTGTACACAGAGCGAGGCATGAGAGAGGCCAGGGAGCAAGTGGTTGATGGCAACGGTTAACAGGCTATTCCTCTTCCGCCCCCTCTGTCTCTCTCTCTCTCCCTCTTTCTCGCTGTCTCAAAGACACACACGCACGCACGCACATGCACGCGCGCACGCACGCACGCACGCACGCACGCACGCACGCACGCACGCACGCACACACACACACACACAGATGTCCCTCCGCAGAGTCCCTCCATCTGAAGTTGCTGAGGTAAGAAGATCAGGTTTTCCACTCGGCCAAGCGAGAGGAGCTCCCACCTCTCCCCCACAGTCTTCCCAGCAGCGCCGTGTATGTGTGACATTTTAGAAGTGCAAGACTATAAGAAGCACACAAGGCACAGGTGTGTGTTTGTGTACACGAGGGCATTTATATGCATACCTACATACAGTATATGTACATTTAGAAATTCAAAACATAGCTAGCTGTAAATTGTAAATGTGAACCCACACATGCTAGTCCTGGAAAGACCTATCTCTTCCTTCTTTCCTCTCTCTCTCTCTTTCACAGCGTACTTCCTGTGGCGACTGACGGTATCTCCGACTCTGTCTCTGTGTCTCACAGCTAAATTTAGGTCAGTCCCACCGTTAGGTAGTTTAACCATAACAAACGGCTGACTCCCCCCCCCCTCTCTCTCTCTGTCTCTCTCTCTTTCTCTCTCTCTCTCTCTCTCTCTCTCTCTCTCTCTCTCTCTCTCTCTCTCTCTCTCTCTCTCTCTCTCTCCCCCTCCCCCCCCCCTCTCTCTCTCTTTCTCTCTCTGTCTCTCTCTGTCTCTCTCTAAGTCTCTCTCTCTCTCTCTCTCCCCCTCTCTCTCCCCCCCTCTCTCTCTCTCCCCCCCCTCTCTCTCTCTCTCTCTCCCTCCCTCCATTATTCTCCCGCTTTCTGATTTTCTCTTGCTTCCTTTCTCTTGTTCTTCTTTGTCGATGTCTCGCTCTCTCGCCCTGCCCTTCTTCTATCCCGTCCAACTGTCCCTGTTCCAATGTCTCTCCCTCCATCTCTCCCTCACTTTGACACTGGCACCAGTAGACTCGTTATCGTTGTGTTCTTCCACTGGCTCTGTCCTTCGCTCATCATTTTAGAGAGGATTTCAGTTCGATATTAAACAAAGGAAGACGCTGCATTTCTCAATCTTCACAGACAAACAACCGTGTCGTAGCAGATAGGGCGCGAGTAAAGCTTGACATCATAACATTAAAGAGTCGCATTGATCATAATCCAATTAAGTGAAAAACAGGGTGGGAGAGAAAAAAAAAG
The DNA here is from genome assembly GCF_016432855.1 of Salvelinus namaycush. NCBI lineage: Eukaryota > Metazoa > Chordata > Actinopteri > Salmoniformes > Salmonidae > Salvelinus > Salvelinus namaycush. The sequence goes on from NC_052311.1 coordinate 32,824,135, forward strand.
AGAAGAAGAAACGCTTGCTTCATTAAATAACACAGAATCAGCTGTAATGAAATAGCCGAGGCCTCAGAACTGATGAAGTGTACACATTTCAAGATCTAATGAAAAATTATCACAGTTAACATAATTAATTTGCAGTTCTTTTTATAAGTGGGAACGACTTCGAGATTATTGGTTTAAATGAATAGTTTTTGTTGTGTCGCAGCGGCGCGGTATGGAGAGAAGTTGATGAGGGAGACTGTGGAGAGAACACGTTATCCCGTTTTCAAAGTTCCCGAGGAGATGAGAAGCAGTGTTTTTAAAAACACAGTAAGATAATTAGACTCCTATATAAACTAATTAGCGTAGCACAAATTCCCGGCTAGATTAAACAGCTATTGTAATAAGAGAACGCGTCTCCAAGGAGATGTTTGTAAGTGGAGGGAGAAAAGCACTTTTGTAATTAATATTTTTCTCATTAAATAGGTGTTTGAACTGCTGACACATACAGACAGAGGTGAATGTATTGCTGCTGTGACGATGAGGCTCGGTGCATCTCAGTTCTGACACTTATACAGTACACATAGACTTACTTAGAGGATAACGTAGCGAGAGACTGTTGCATTGTGTAGCTCAAGGAACAATAACAGTGGATAGCATGCTAATGAGGTGTGTGTGTGTGTGTGTGTGTGTGTGTGTGTGTGTGTGTTGCATCCAGAGGCATTTTCTCCGACACGATACTAAGAGAAATAATCAGACGACTGGAGATTCAAGATTCTGTTTTCTCCGAAGGGGGGGAAAACAGGACAGTGAAACTTGTGAAAGCAGAACTTGTTTTTCCGACGATGCCGTCGTTTGTCTTGTGATAAATGTCGGTTATTGTTTTAGAGTACAGTCCGCCCCAGGCCTTTCCTATGCCGTCAGCTGTTGGTGGTTGATGAATCCCTGCCTTGACTACTTTACTGTCTGTCTCACACAAACAGCCTCTCTTCTAATGGTCTCCAAACTACAACTTTCAGCGTGGCTAACTCTCCCTTACCATAATTTGATTATTTTAATGATCTCGTTTCAAACCACAGACAATACACTAGCATCCCCTCGGGGAGAAGCTATGGTTGAACGCTTTGTATGAATCTTATATCAGGCTGTGACTATGTCCAAAGAAACTAATACGTGTGTGTGTATGAGTGTGTGTTGCTTTCTATGGGCAAACACAAGCAGCGTCTATCCCAGCGCCCTCGACCACAGCCATCTCCAGTGACACAGAGAAGAAGAGGAATTAGGAGAAAAACACACACACTTATCTCGTCATGAAACAGTGCAGCGCATTCTAAATCAAACATCAGAGCCAGAGGGGACTTGATTGTGGCGTTTTATCGTCGTATGTTGAATTATCTGGATTAATTTAACGCATTTAGGCCTGTGTGTTCCCCCCCCCCCCCCCCTTCCCATCTCAGAAGTCTCCAGCGTTAGTTAGCAATGATTAGGCTAAGTGGGTCATCTCGCAAAGTTCTATTCTTCTATTTTCTTCCCCCTCGTCCCTCTTTCTCTCCATAACATTAGCATATTTTTCAACTTGTTAAAACAAAGTTTGGAGAATGTAATGGAACAGAGTGATTCACTGAGCGATATCTCTGGGTGAGAGACGGAGAGGGAGTAGGAGAGGGGGGGGGGGGGGGGGAGAGAGAGAGAGAGAGAGCGAGAGAGAGAGAGAGGAAGAGAGGGTAGAGAGAACATCGGGCTGAGTCACGCAGGGACATGCAGAACAGAGAGGATGATGGGAGGATGATGAATGCACTCTGAGGTCTGCGGGTCCTCTTTACATTCACCTTCTGTTTTATCTCTGTTTGTGCATCCTGGTGCTGCAGTGGGATTCCAGCTTTGTATCAGTTTATATGTCACTTGATGATGCTTTTGCAAAAATATATACACACCAATTCAGAGGGGGCAGTAAGACTCCAGTATGTGTTATGACTACTGGAGTTAGATGGCAGGTATTTGAGCCAGTGGGTACATCACAACAAACACTGAATATGAGGTAGCTGTATGGCTAATTGCATGGCTAAATACATGCAACACTTACTGATATGAGAGGGGTCTTACTAATTATCCCAAACTATAGCAAAAGGTCCTCCCCCTCAGGGAGGATAGGAAGATGAGGACCAGTGGAGGCTTCTGAGGGGAGGACGGCTCATAATAATGGCTGAAACGGAACGAACGGAAGGGAATCAAAACACATGCAAACCAACTTATTCCGCTTGAGCCATTACCACGAGCCCGTCCTCCCCAATTAAGGTGCCACCAACCTCCTGTGATGAGGACATACTCTATAACAAAAAGCCTACGGTTGTTTGTGTTGACCCTGATCAACACATTTTTGCTATTACAGTGGGAAGTAGCCACAGCCGTGGTCCTGTGTGGCTCAGGTGGTAGAACATGGTGTTTACAATGCCAAGAATTGTGGGTTTGATTCCTGCTGGGTCCACCCAGGTGAAAAATGTATGCACGCATGACTGTAAGTTGCTTTGGATCAAAGTGTCTGCTAAATGGCATATATTATATCATGATTGTTATAAATGAAGTTGCTCAAATCACTGACCTATAAGGTAAGTTGGGGAGTGTGAGCTAAGTGGATCCTGTGTGTGTGTGTGTGTTTTCTCTCACCTCCTCCTCCTTCAGCACTGGACAGCTCCACTGTTACTGCCTGCAAGACCTGGAAAGGATGGAGAGAAAAGGGGGAAAGTTAGGGGGAACGGAGAGAAGACGTGTGAGAGAAGACGAGCAAGTCACGGTGCCACGGTGCCCCCGCGAAAAAAACGTTGATGACTCATTGGATTTATACATTTTTTTTTTCAACACTTCCTTCCCTTACTTGTTACGTTTCAGTGTTTACAGTTTTACCCTCACATCTTACCCCACTTTTATCAGGTGATTGGAGTTAAACCAGTGAAGAATTGTGTGAGAGAGAGCAGACGGAGAGATTTATAGACAGGCAGACAGAGATCATTATGAAACCAAACCAAGTTTGACTTAACCCTCACTTCAGACTCTAACTAAATAAAGCTCAGTTTAAATCTAAATAGTTGTTATGGATGCAGTGTCTCGGCACTTACTTCTAATTGGCTTAATTGGCTTTAAAGGGACTTAAAAGAGCTGTTTCTCACATACCAGATTAAAGCAGCCATTCCCATCTGATTAACACAAAGTTCAAAGTGACGAGCACATTGGAAACCTGCAATCTCTTTTTAGTTTAGTGCCGCACCGTACATAACCAATGGCATGAGCATGATACACTTTGTGGTGTTAATGGTAGGCACGGAAAAATGATGTACCCCTATTATTGCCTTCTCCCATCAACCATCTTCCACTTTTGCTTTCGCTACCCCCCCCAACTTGCTATCTCTCTCTCCTTTCCCTGTCATTTTGCATTGAGAACTCACCTTTAAATTATTCATGAGGTGCAGCATGTACGATTACACTAGTTAAAAAGTAATGAGGCGTCGGCGTAATAAAAAGTTGTCTTGTGTTGTTTCAACTAAGTGTCTCTCACACGCTGAGCCGAGGTTGGCTTCAGCCTGGGTTTCTCGCGAAAGGAGCTTGACTCTGAGCGTTTGGGGCTCGACACAGACAGAGAACAACACAGCAACGCACAGGGACACAAACCAAAACCAACGGAGGAACACAACAAGAAAACAAAGCACGCCTAGCCTTAAAGACCAATTGCAGAGCAGTGAAGCAACAGGAGCCTCTGCCTGCCAGGCGGTGTGATACAGTTAAGGCTAATAGCTGTCACTGGGAGCTGTGTGTGTGTGCGTGCGTGTGTGCGTGTGTGCGTGTGTACCAGGCGGAGTGATATAGCTAAGGCTAAGTGCTGTCATCGGGAGCTTTTCATGTCTGAGCCATGGGAAGATCTATGGGCTCTCTTGAGCGCGCTCAGTCCCTTTGATAATCGTTGGAGCCCACGGTCGTCTGTGTAGCGACAGGCAAAAAGCAACAATCCCAGCCCAATCAGAGGACAGGCAGCGTGCATTGTCCTCTCCATTCGCACGACAGGATTGTGTGGGCCATTTCCTGTGTGACTCAAAGGAAGACCTAGGTTTTTACCAGCCAGCCTGTCAGTGTCAACGATGACGACCAAAGACGTCGTCGCCAGCGCTTTAAAGCTTCTCGGTTTTCTCCCCGTTCTTCTCGGGTTGGCTGTTCTGCTCTCGCAAGCAGACATTGTTATGTGGGGTTCTTCTTGATAAAGGTCCCCGCCGACGATGTCATCGCTACAAGGCTGACAAATAGTTTCTTTATATAAGCTGCATTATGCGCTGGCACACTTTAACAAAGGTGCCACTGAGTCAAAGTCTACATGGAGATTGGAGAGGCGTTAGTCCTTATTGAAGTATGCTCTCTCCTTTCTCTGTGTGATTCAACAGCTCCCTCAAAGATCCTCAAACTGACATTCGTAAGATACGACACAAACCTTTTAAGTTGAAATGACGACGCAATATGGTGATGACGAGAGTTTTTTTTTTTTTTTTTTTTACTGTGGAATTACTGTAGACAATATTGTGAAAAAGCACTATAATCTGAGTTTGTTCTAACATGTTCTGAGGCAGGCAAACGGCATGCTTATAGTTAAGGGAGTAGACATTAGGATTTCTGAGATTACTACAGGAAATGTGTCAGAAATGTCCTTGCATCTCAATCTCAGGTATTCCCCAAACTCTGGGCTATTTTCTGCCCCAGAATGTATAATTCAGTGATTCAGCTAATTAACCATTAAAAATTCACAGATGGTGCTCTTAACCTCCTGTCAGTGTGGTATGTGTGTGTGAGTCAGTTTGTGTGTGTGTGTGTGTGTGTGTGTGTGTATGTGTGGCGTGCCATCCAAGTACAGTGTGACTCACAGAATGACAGATCGAGGGAACCTGCCACTTGACTGCTTGATCACCATTCCCTTCCCCCAGCCAGTCAGATCGGCAGGCCTGGTTAATAAGCCATCACATTGGTGACTTACTGAAATTACATTACCACTGTGTTCCTGAGTCCTCGCGGAGTAGAATACACCACTGACTCAACATGGAGGGTTGTGTATGTCTGATACGGTGTATGTGCATCTGTGCGTGTCGGTGTGTGGCAAATACAGGGGACCTGCTGCTCCATGACACACGCTGTACCCGGACTAAACAGAGAGAGAGAGCGAGAGAAAGAGAGAGAGATGAAAGGAGGACGCAGAATGAACTGAATTAACTGAGGAGAGGGGGAGCGGAGGGAAAGCAAGAGAGGTATAAAGGCCTCATGTAGTGGAAGCACACAGCTTTCTGGTGAAAACTCCTGGAGCTTTTGTTTTCATATCTCCGTGCCACTTACTTGATCCTTACTTGTTCTACCTTCTGTGTGCAAGCGTATATGTGTGTTTGTGCATTTCAGTGTCAGTACGCATTTGTATGGGTATATTTGTGCGCATTTGTGTTTGCGTGTGTGTGTGTGTGTCTCTCTCGGAGTGTGTATGCCGGGCCTATGGTGAGTCACCGTCAACAACGTTCCGGAACATTCCTGCACATTTGTTCCATCACCCCAGCTTTCCATTTTTTTCTGTTTCACTGCCCTTTAAGCTTCGAACATCAACCCCGCTCCCCCCCATCTCATAACCCCCCTTCCCCCATCTCCTAACACGCCTAAACCCCACCGCCCTGCTAACCTGTCAACGCAGAGAATGGAGAAAACCGGCAGGACACAAACTACAGCCACACTGAACAAACAAGGACCGAAGAGACAGAGAGAGAGAAAGAGAGGGGGAGAGGAAGAGGAGGGGACGGGGGAAGAGAGAGATTTGCAGTGTAAGTAGTAGCTGAGCAATAGAACGTAGCAGGGGGTGCACAGCACGTGGCTCTGAAGCTAATGAGGGTGAGATCTGTGGAAAGAGAAGACAATGTGACAGAAAGGAAGGAAGAGGGAGGCTGTTAGATCCAGGTTGTGAGAGAGAAAAGTACATATTGACCCAGTAAATGTGTGAAACAACTAGAAACGAAACTACACTCTCAGAAAAAAAGGGTTCGGTTAGGGTACAGTATTGTCCCCCTGGTGTACAAAATACCCGAAATACACATAATGTACCTTCGGAGGTGGTGCGTTGGTAGAGTTCGGTGCTTTTTACGGTACACGTGCGGATGATTGAGTAAAAGGGTAATTTACCCAATATTTTGAATAAAAAGGTACAATCATTGGAGGCGTGGCTTAATGGGGGTGTGGCTTTCAGTTAGTTACTTTTGCCCCACTTCTGAGTGGAGGTGTTGTGACAGTTTAACTGCTCTATGGTTATGTTAATTCACGTTTGAGCAGGTCTGCTGCCAAGGCTTTATAAAGGCTTATAAGAGCATGTGACAATAAAGAGCTGCAATTAATATCGTAGTGACCTTAACTGAGAAACCTTGTCAAGAAGTACAGACTTCTTGGCGTAATGAAGGTGTTAGCTTGACAGTCGCTGGACCCAGGTCCGAGTACAGGTCGGAGATACCCCCTGAATTTGCTGAAATGGTGTCCGAAGTGGAATGGCGGAGAGGTATTTACACATTAGGGGACTGGGTATAGAGAATAGGTACATTTTTGCCACTTGAAGGGAGAGCTCACCCAAATTCCAAAATTACACATTGGTTTCTTTACCCTGGGAAGATCTTAATTGCATACTCTTCGCGTCCTCTCTCCTCGTCTCCTTCTCAAAACCAATTTGAGGAGAAGGTCACAGGGCTTTCTTATCCAATGGGGTTTTGATAAGGAGACGAGGAGAGAGGACGCGAGGAGTATACAACTGAGATCTTCCCCCTGTAAGGTATGACAGCAATTCATGCTGTCCACATGCTAACACTGATTTAGCATTTGTGGCACAAATCCCATTTAAGTCATGGGACCAATATTAGCATTTTCCACGCATCATGTTCAAATCATCCAAAAGTGTCTCAAATTTATTGCAAACTCAACAAAGTCACTTATAGATGAGTTGAACACGATGCGCAAAAAATGCTTATATCGGTTCAATGAACACACACACACACATACACACACACACTTGGCAAATGGGAACAGAGAGTACAGGACTCTATTGGATAGTCACTATCCCACTTGGGCAGTCATTGTTCCATTGTACTTTTTAATATAATAATCTGCCTTTTGATTTGCTGCATGTCTTTCCCGGGGCCCTGAGAAAGAAATGGTTAGATTAGCATCCTGTCAATGTGCATGAGGGGACTGAACAGCAACAGCTGAGGTGAAATGACTTGTGTCAGGTCGACGCTACATCCTCGCCATGCACACACACCCCCGAGCAGCGAGTGCAATCATATTCCTCGCATGCGTAAAACTGATTATGAAGAAAAAAATATACTTTTTAGCTTTTTCGATTTCTGCCACGGGACACGGACGTGCCGAGTCATCCAAGCAATTCAACACGAGCAGATGGACAATATTCAGCGCTCTCTCACTCCAACCGTGACCAACGCCTCTCCTCTCATCTCTGCTCTTGTCTCAGACACACAGCTCCCATCTCTGCGGGGTCAGAAGAGACAAAGCAGAGCTGCATGGGGACGTAATTCCTTACGCTTCTGTCGTTTGACTCAGGTTGCGTGAGTGTCATCCCCTCTCCCGTTTATAATAATAGTATGATTATTTCGACTAATCCCCCTCTCCTCCCCTCCAAAAGTGGAGGTTCTGTCCTTCACTGTTAGTGCTCTGTGTGCACCTCTCACTCCTTCCCTCTCTCTTTCTATCCTCCTCTTTCCCGTTATCCCTCTATTACTTTCTTTTGCCTGTCTTTCTGCCGGTCTTACTGTCTATATCCTTCTCTCATTCCCTCTTTCTCCCTGCTCCTCTCCATCCCTCTCTCTCTCTCTTTCTCTCACGGTTGTGTAGTAATTGAATTATGCACCCTGGGGTGACTTTATAGGGTCCTGGATGGGCCCTGTCACCAACAACCGTAGATGCCCCTTACTCTCTGTTCTTTCGCCCCGTTCGCCCTGCTGCTATGCTGTCTCCTTGCATCACTCACCAGACACAGAGAGAAGGAGAGGGAAGGAAGAGAGCGAACGTACCCAGTGACCTGACAGCAGCCCTAGTACCCTGGAATACAAAACGTATACGGCGAGTCCTGCAGATGGCAGTGCTTGGAGCAGTATGTTTGTGTGTGTGAGTGTGTGTTTGTGAGAGTGTGTGTGTGTGTGTGAGTGTGTAACAGCAGTCGTTTAGAGGGAGAAGAGGCCTGCCCTGGTGACCTGACTGTTGTTATTTTGAGAGCAAAACATACCCTGATCATTACTTCCCTACTCCCTGTTGTACCACTTATATCTCTCTCTCTCTCTCTCTCTCTCTCTCTCTCTCTCTCTCTCTCTCTCTCTCTCTCTCTCTCTCTCTCTCTCCTTCACCTCTTACTCTCAACCCTTCTCTTCTTTTCTCACCCAATCTCTCTCTCTCTCTCTCTCTCTCTCTCTCTCTCTCTCTCTCCTTCACCTCTTACTCTCAATCCTTCTTTTCTCACCCAATCTCTCTCTCTCTCTCTCTCTCTCTCTCCTTCACCTCTTACTCTCAATCCTTCTCTTCTTTTCTCACCCAATCTCTCTCTCTCTCTCTCTCTCTCTCTCTCTCTCTCTCTCTCTCTCTCTCTCTCTCTCTCTCTCTCCTTCACCTCTTACTCTCAATCATTCACCTCTTACTCTCTCTCCTTCACCTCTTACTCTCTCTCCTTCACCTCTTACTCTCTCTCCTTCACCTCTTACTCTCTCTCCTTCACCTCTTACCCTCTCTCCTTCACCTCTTACCCTCTCTCCTTCACCTCTTACTCTCTCTCCTTCACCTCTTACTCTCTCTCCTTCACCTCTTACTCTCTCTCCTTCACCTCTTACCCTCTCTCCTTCACCTCTTACTCTCTCTCCTTCACCTCTTACTCTCTCTCCTTCACCTCTTACCCTCTCTCCTTCACCTCTTACTCTCTCTCCTTCACCTCTTACTCTCTCTCCTTCACCTCTTACCCTCTCTCCTTCACCTTTTACTCTCTCTCCTTCACCTCTTACTCTCAAGCCTTCTCTTCTTTTCTCACCCAATCTCTCTCTCTCTCTCTCTCTCTCTCTCTCTCTCTCTCTCTCTCTCTCTCTCTCTCTCTCTCTCTCTCTCTCTCTCTCTCTCTGTCTGTCTTCCATTGTCTTATTCCCTCTTTCTGGTCTAACTTCAGTTATGTTACATTCACAGCTGGCTGGATGTTAGCCGTTAATATACGCTACACACAGGTGTGCTACAACAGGTGTTGTTGCATGAAGCAAAGCTCTCCTTTCTTTGGATCACCCGCTTTACATTGTACTATTCCTGCTCCAGAACACTACACACAGATTACCATCCATGTATGGTAGAACTGCCTCGTTCTAATTGCCATGAGAGTAAAAACTGACACGTCTCCAGAAAAAACAGGCAAAGCATGCCACATACAGTATGGTAGGTTGAGAGCGAGGCAGAGGAACAGAGGCTATTGAAACAGGCTTGTTAAAATGACACAGTCTTAATGACTCCCGACGTCCTTCCACTAACAACATGAATAAAGTCATGGAACCCAGGACCCAGGCCTCATGAATAATGGGTTAGAGCTGAGCGCTAGCCGGGTATGGGAGCGTGATGCGTGGCACTGCCTGGCACAGCGTACTTCAGATGTGTGTAATTAATGCTTGGATTAAGGCACTGGCAACGCTGGCCTGCTGGGGAGGGAGGGAGGGAGGGAGGGAGAGAGAGAGAGAGAGAGAGAGAGAGAGAGAGAGAGAGAGAGAGAGAGAGAGAGAGAGAGAGAGAGAGAGAGAGAGAGAGAGAGAGAGACAGAGAGAGAGACAGAGAGAGAGACAGAGAGAGAGAGAGAGATCGATCTGCTGCATCTGTTGTCAGGTGAAAGAGAACACTAACGACTGATGCAGTAGTACAGACAAGGGGCTCTATTGAATCTGTATCGCTAAAGGGCAATAGGTTTCGTGATAGAAATGCAAAGGTAATTTACGATTGAGCCGACATATGCAGCGTTTACCGTGAATGCAGCCTCCGCAAACACGGGAACATCGCCTTTAAATTTCAATCACGCCGTAACACTGTATGTCCACAAAACGGAAGCAAAGTCAAATCTCCATTGTATTGATGTCTTTATCTCTTTTGAAATGTTTTGAAAGGTGCCATATTCTTTCCATTGTGTGTGTAACATGTACTCGGTGTGTGGTATATATTCTGTGCTTTCAATTGTTCCATTGAACAGTGGAGTCCGTTCTTTAAAGGACCTGTTCATCCAGGTGCTGAATGTCAGTGACGAACCTTGTGGTTCGCATACCTTTACTAGTGTAGCTCCTTGCGACCACTACTGAGCGATGGATGGCTCTCGGAATAGACTCAAACTCTCGTTCCCAAAGACACCAGAAACTGCCGTCAGAGCAAGGCACTTAGACTGACTTTGAACGGACGGAGAAGCTTTAAGGTCGAATCGTCAATGTCCTGTTCAAGAGACCGTTCCACATTAAGCGAAGGGACTGATTAGTCAAAGAGAAGGTCCACAGAGAAAGCGTACGCAGATAAGTCTGACAAGTTTTGTTCGCAAAGTGAACAAAACATACTTAGCAGGAAAAGTATTGGTTGATCAAAGTCCATTGTATGATTCAAATTGTGTAACTGGAACAGTTTCTTCTGTTTCGAGGCTGAAGTAAACTTGATGGTTTCAGGAACGACTCAAACCCTGAAGGGAGAGTCAGTTAATGTGGTTATCCCTTGGGTCACTTCACAAACGGAGCCCCATTAACTTAAAGGGGGAAATTAGAGCCCGAAAGAAAGAAATGTAAAAGAAAACAAGAAAACTCAGTGAGCCAGCACTGAGTGAGAACATTGCTATCAGTGGTCTAATTAATCACAATAACATGTGTCTATCTCTCTGTGTAGTTTTGTCCAGGGAGGAGACAGAGAGCCAAGGAAACGCTCAGAGGGAGGGAGAGGAGGGGAGACGGAGAGGGACGCTCCTTCAGAAACATCCTCAATGTCTGTTCTATGTGATGTTGTGGTCGAGGTTCTCACTCTCCATTGACAGGCGGACAAAGCATTTAACATTTTCTAACATTTCGAAGACAAAACTGGCCCCCCGGAATATGCTGCCGATCCATTCACTTGTGATGAGAGAGATATGCTGCGTTCAAGGCTGGAATCGACTTTTCTGACTGATACTTGGTTTGTTGTAGAGGCAGTGCTCAGAAATTAAGGGTGTGGTTAAACGTGTCAGTCGACAAATGCACAGAGACACTGACACTTTTTTTGGGCTCCCCAATACAAATATCCACCTTACCACCAATAGGGGGTGCTATTTCTTTTTATTTTCTCCTCCAGTGGGTTTACGGTGAACTCTGTCAGTCTGAGACCTACCCTGGCTGGGAACCCTATAGACCTAGTGGGACATGCAGGCATCGAGAGAACCACCCAACTGCACTCCTGCCCTAGTTAGACACTACACCCCGACCACCACCACCCTGAGATTATATATGAATCGTGCTTATTGTCAGATGCTGTTACTAGGGCTCTCCCCATCACCTCGCCCCTCATATCACATTATATAAACTGCTTGTTATGTAAGGAGGTAGTTGGAACCCCTAGTGAGATGCAGTGATGGGGGCGCATGCAGTTCACTATTCATCTAATGAGCGTTTACCTCAGTCTTAGTGCCTTAGGTAGGTATAGCTATAGTATAGCTGTAGTGCAAAATAGGACGTATTACTCACGTAGCCCTGCCAAGGTGCATGCAAGTAATAAAAAACGGGATATTTAGCCATTCTTAGAGAGCACAACAGAGAGACCGAGCGAGAGTGAGAAAGAAAAAGAGGGAAAGAGAGAGAGAGAGAGAGAGAAACACAGAGTGAAACAGATAGCAGACATCAGAGAGAGAGAGAGTCTGCTGTAGGGCCCATTTGCTTGCTGTTGTTGCGCCAAAGTTGATAACTGATATCCAATCAGATTACATTTGCTGGAGATGTTTTCATTATGCTGGGAATATCAGTCAATATGTCTGCTTGCCTGGTAAGCTGATCCAGGATCTGTGCTTACAGACAACTTATACCCAGACTCAAAGACCGAAGACTGTATCGCCGCTGTGGGATGAAGTCAGAAGTTTCTCGTGCAAAAATATCAAGTAAAAGTATCATTTTACCCTTCCTCAATCTTAACCTTAACCATTAAGGGGTACAACGTCAATCTGACCTTTGATCAGTGTTTTGGGGCAACTTCATCCTACTCTGTATCTCTGCAGATGGGGATGCGTGAAGCCTCGTTGCTCTCAGGCAACTGGGGCTTCAGGTCTGTCAAAACAGCTTGTCACGATGTCACGATTGTCATTGTCACAATGTTTGCCTCGCACACAGCACTGGGATGATTCCTGTTCATTGAGTCAAAAAAGATGACGTCGACATATTTAGTCATTTGGTTCTAAACCATTAAATGCTGTTGCAATGTCCTCACTCTCAATACCTTTTTTTAAAAAGCTATAAAGTATACAGAATGATGCATTTATTTGAGTGTAATCTCCCACAGTGTGCAAACAGCAGTTGTTAATGATATCATGCCATTCTACACCAATTAAATGAACGTTAATATAATTGTACATTATTGCAGAGTTATATTCTATTCACACTGAAAAGATTATAAAACGGGATTGGTGTCGTGTGATATGATCCATTGTAATAACGGTGCCCATATGAATAATAGAAAATGTGTAGCCAGTTCTCCTTTGCCTCCAGTTGTTTTATTCCCATTGAATTGTACCATAATGCTTTGGGGTGAGGGAACGATCAAGAACAGAGAGACAAAGAAAAGTATTTGCTACTGTAACTTTATCCTGGATGATCTTATCTTCCAATGGGGGGGGGGGGGAGAGAACGTAGCAAACTGAGTTATAGGTCTACGTTTCTATCAATAAATAAAACCAAAAGAAAAATACTCAAATCCATTATAAGGGTGTCTTCTAAAAGTCAGGCCTTGTAAAGCAGATTAGGGAGTCAGGATCTCAGAGTAACTCTGCGTTTCCCTCCGACGACGTCTTAAAGATCTGAAGAGCATCAAGAGATATCTAAGAGAAGTACCTTCAGTTTTTATTAATGTTTTTTTTCTTCCCCCCAATCTTTTTTTCCCCCGGTGATCAGTGTCGGGAAATGTATTCCTACAGGAATGAGGCGAGTTGGAGTCGTACTCTTCAGTTCAGCTCGGGCTGTCACCGCTCAGTTCAAAACAGTGACGTGCAAAACACTCTCATCAGCACCCAAACTTGCTGTTTGACTTTCTTTTGAACATCAGGGAAACTTGTTCCCAAACAGGTCAGGGTTTTCTTGACATTTTACAGCTACCTAATGGGCCTGAAGAGTAGCTGTGGTTACATTTCATTGCTAAAAGATATTCTCAGGTGTTTTGTGAAGATTTTGGACAACTATGGCTTATTATCTCTTCGTGGATTTGTACTGTACTCTGTACCAGATCGAAAGCAGAGCTCCAGTGACAACTAAAATCCCAGTCTTAAGCACAAGCACACACACATGCACACGCGCACACACACGCACCCTCACGCGCACACACACTGTTCACACAATTCTCAAATCCGTAAGAGGACAGCTGCATGGGCGTTTCGGGCTTGGGAAAAATGGATAATGGAATCTGGCCAATCAACTTCCTTTCCTCTGTGACAAACACCTGTTTTTCTGTGTCTTGCTGCTGTGGTTTATGCTAAACACTGAATATGGATGGATGAGAAATATCACTGGGAGATTAATGGACGCATACAGACAGATACTCCGAGGATTAAGAGTTACATACAGATCTCATTTCCAGCATGCTGTTTTGTTGATGTCACCCAGTACAGAATACATGATTTTCTGCTTGTATAGGAGTTCGTAGAGTGAACGCGTTAGAATTCAACAGAGATTATGCAAATTATCTTTATTATATATCCTGCCCTTAATTCACCAAACCCTGCCATAATTAACTAACACATCCACCACGAAAAAAAAACATCAGGGTATTCAAATCCTAAACCTTAAAATGTCTCTTTTAAAACCTTTTAACTTTCAAACGAGATGATATCATGATGCTGACGAGCTGCTGGCGTCCCTTGGCGTGTTTCGTCAGTCAGGGATGGAGGGATGGGGGGAAAAGGGAGGAAGGAAGCTGATTTTGAGGAGAAACGATAGATAGCTAACGCATCGGAGGCAGACATCAGCCACTCAATCACTCTGGATCTACCAGAGGACACCAACAGAGAAAACACATTACCCATGTCTTGTTTTTGTCGTGTTTATTAGATTCAGAGCTACCGCCGTACACCCCTCCGGGTCATATGACAATCTCCATTCTCTTTTCCTTCTCCAAAGTTTCTCCCAAACTGCTGAGAGTTCTTCTTTTTTTTTTTTTTTTATCTTTTTTTTCCCAGGGTGCTTTTCTGTATCGCATCTCCCCATGAGCCCCTTCATCGGTGACTGCCTGGCGGTGGCAGTGGTGTCAGGGAGCTAACGACAGAGCAGAGGCAGACATTAGACACAGGAGAGAGAGACTCGGGAGGTAGAAAGAGAGAGAGCGATACGAGGGAAAGAGCTCATTTGAAGTGCCTGTCTAAGAGTAAAAGAGGGCTCTTTAGAGTAAAAAATAAATAAAACGGTATAAGTGAAACACAAAGACATTATCAGGCTCTTTCATTCCTCCGTTATTTTTTCCAGCAAAGAGAAGTAAACACATCTGCATATCTGAGTCATTGGTTCCAAGGGAGCTGTTATGAGCTATGACCTTAAGTCTATCCTCTCTTTCTCTGTCTCTCTCTCTCTCTCTCTCTCTCTCTTTCCCTCTGTCTCTCTCTAGAGTGTATCGCTAAAGCTGGAATTTAAGCAAACCCTCATTGAATCGAGTCCTATGCCTCTCCTCTCTTTGTTTAGAACTGTGTCCCTAGGTCTCTCCTCTGTTATCGAGGGAGAGACTGTGGTGTGTGTCGGTACCAATTAGTGTCCAGTTGATGGTAAACTGGCATGAGCCGATGTTCTGGAGCGGGCCAAGGCCGGTCAGGGCCTCTGTCTCTGCTGCTACCATCACCTGGAACTACCAAGCGTGCGGGCCCTACGGCCACATCTCAGCCAGGGCTACGGTCAACACACACACTTCAAAAAAAGACATACACACACACACACACACACACACACACACACACACACACACACACACACACACACACACACACACACACACACACACACACACACACACACACACACACACACTAGAACACAGTCTCTTTTCAACAGTGTTAGAGAAGTCATTACATGACATGGGAGGTAACAGAGAGCCATGTATCTTTTATATACAGTATGTGTGTGTGTCTCTTATAAGTATGATAAACTGAACACACTGTTTCAATGACAGACCTTGGCCTGGTCTTCAGTAGCCCTAATGACCTGCACACTCTCCACTCTCCTTTAGCCACTGTCACTGTTCTGTCACTGTACATACAGGGAGAATGACTGATCCGTTTCACTTAACCCTGTCACCCTCATCAAACCCCTTGGCCTCCAGGACCCCAGCTCACAAAGGAGGAAACAAACACCATTGAGTAACTAATAAAAGCGAGGAAGACTGAAAAGTTTAGGGTTGTCTCGATTTGTCTCTTTCTCGGCTTTATTGGCATGGAAAGTGTTGAACACAATACAATGCCTAAGCAAACATAGACATTAGGGATGTGTATCTTTCCCTTTCAAGACGAATGGATACGTATATAGTGGAGACATGGGCTCCGATACGATACAGGAACGTTATGAATTGAGAAAGAGACAAATCGAGACAACCCTAAACTTTTCAGTTTGAAATTATTCTGCGAGATTCGGTTTGATTAGAGCAGTGTTTCCCTAACTTGTTATAGTCCCGTACCCCTTCAAACATTCAACCTCCAGCTGCGTGCCCTCTCTAGCACCAGGGTCAGTGCACTCTCAAATTTTGTTTTTTGGCCATCATTGTAAGCCTGCCACACACCCACTACACAATACATTTACTAAACATTAGAATGAGTGTGAGTTTTTGTCACAACCCGACTTGTGGGAAGTGACAAAGAGCTCTTATAGGACCAGGGCATAAATGATAATATAATAATAATAATAAATAATTTAGCTCTTTATTTAGCCATCTTACATATACAACTTTATTGGTTCATCGAAAATTGTGAATAACCACAGGTTAATGAGACGGGTGTGCTTGAAAGGATGAACATAACTCTGCAATGTTGGGTTGTATTGGAAAAAGTCTCAGTCTTAAATCATTTTCCACACACAGTCTGTGCCTGTACTTAGTTTTCATGCTAGTGAGGGCCGAGAATCCACTCTCACATAGGTACATGGTTGCAAAGGGCATCAGTGTCTTAACAGCACGATTTGCCAAGGCAGGATACTCTGAGCGCAGCCTATCCAGAAATCTGGCAGTGGCTTCTGATTAAATTCAATTTTCACAGAACCGCTTGTTGCAATTTCGATGAGGCTCTCTTGTTCAGATATCGATAAGTGGACTGAAGGCAGGGCATGAAAGGGATAACAAATCCAGTTGTTTGTGTCATCCGTTTCGGGAAAGTACCTGCATAATTGCGCACCCAACTCACTCAGATGCTTCGCTATATCACATTTGACATTGTTCGTAAGCCTGAGTTCATTTGCACACAAAAAATCATACAATGATGGAAAGACCTGTAATGCAGACAGAGAACAGCTCCAACTTCTTAATAATAGCCTCAATTTTGTCCCGCACATTGAAAATAGTTGCGGAAAGTCCCTGTAATCCTAGATTCAGATCATTCAGGCGAGAAAAAACATCACCCAGATAGGCCAGTCATGTGAGAAACTCATCATGCAAGCAGTCAGACAAGTGAAAATGATGGTCAGTAAAGAAAACTTTAAGTTTGTCTCTCAATTCAAAGAAACGTGTCAATACTTTGCCCCTTGATAAACAGCGCACTTCTGTATGTTGTAAAAGCGTTACATGGTCGCTGCCCATATCATTGCACTATGCAGAAAACACACCAGAGTTCAGGGGCCTTGCTTTAACAAAGTTAACCATTTTCACTGTAGTGTCCAAAACGTCTTTCAAGCTGTCAGGCATTCCTTTGGCAGCAAGAGCTTCTTGGTGGATGCTGCAGTGTACCCAAGTGGCGTCGGGAGCAACTGCTTACATACGCGTTACCATGCCACTATGACTCCCTGTCATGGCTTTTGCGCCATCAGTACAGATACCAACACATCTTGACCGCCAAAGTCCATTTTATGTCACAAAGCTGTCCAGTACTTAAAAAATATCCTCTTCTGTTGTCCTGGTTTCTAGTGGTTTGCAGAAGAGGATGTCTTTCTTAATTGACCCCCCATAAATGTAACGGATGAGTCTATTGACTCATCCAGCTGTAACGCATAGAATTCACTGGCTTGTATGCGAAGCAGAAATTGTTTCAAAACATCTCCTGCCATGTCACTGATGCGTCGTTTGATGAAGGCATTGTCTGTATAGTTTTTCTTGGCCTTTCCCCCCTGCATTGTCCCAGCCATATCCGCGGCAGCAGGAAGAATTCAGTCCTCCATAATAGTATGGGGCCTGCCTGTCCTAGCCACTCGGTAGCTCACCATATAAGACGCTTCTAGCCCCTTCTTATTAATGGTATCTGTTGCTTTTATACATGTCTAACTACTCGAAAGTCGTCTTAATTCTCGCTCAAAAAATTCCAGTGGTTTATTTTTCAAATTAGCTGATGGTTTAATTAGATTTTTGCCAGTGAAACGAGGCTACTCAGGAAAGAAAATAACCTCTCCCAAATGTATAGCCCCGTTGGAAAATATAAATTGACTGCTTGAAAATTAGATTTTTTTAAATTGATAATAAAATAAAAAAAAGTGAATCACATTTTTATTTGGCGTACCCCCGACTGCATTGTTTGGGAAAAGCTGGATTAGAGGAACAAATGGAGCTCATCATGAGCTGATGGAGCTCATCATGAGCTGGGCCTCTGTGAGCTGGATCTGTCTCAGCTGGCATATCTCTCTCTGTGTGTGTCACAAAATCAAATGGTTTAGACCTTTTGGAAGTTTTTTAAGGAATGATCTTCTCTTCTCCTCTTCTCCTCCTACTTTGAATAATACTTTTAAGATAAATTGGGCTAAACATTTCTAAAGAATCCAACTTCAACTTGGAATTTCATCCCTCATTATATCTTCTCCTGTTTTGGTGGCTTCATTTGATGTTAATTTGTAACGATAACATTGATAAGATTCCTACAAATTTTTCTGCTTTTCGTAGACAAGTATTGTTAGCGTGGCCGTTAATATATAAACCAAATTTTTCCCTGCATAGGTATTTCATTTGGAACAATAAGGATATTTTGTATAGAAACAAGTGTTTATTTTTTTAAGAACAGATTTAACAATCATATCCTGCTGGTGAGACAACTTTTTAATGCAGAAGGATTGTTACTCAATTATGTGGATTTTTTTATGATCTCGTTACAATATCCCTGTTACACCTAGAGAGTTCGTCATAATCTTTGATGCTTTTCCATCTGGAACTCTCATGTTGTTTAGAGGTGCAACCAGACCTCACCTTCTTGAGCTGCCGTCGATTAATCCAGTTGACTCTCCAACAGGAATAATTTGTTTCTCCTTGCT
This sequence comes from Salvelinus namaycush, assembly GCF_016432855.1. Lineage (NCBI taxonomy): Eukaryota > Metazoa > Chordata > Actinopteri > Salmoniformes > Salmonidae > Salvelinus > Salvelinus namaycush. The sequence continues at coordinate 32,842,800 of NC_052311.1, forward strand.
CCATCAGGACAACAGGTCTATACGTGCTTTATTTCAAAGGACTATTGTATCCATTCCTTATGTCACAACTTACTGGAATACATTTGTCAATAATATCTGCTGGGGGAAAAAAATGTGGTTATTACCACACTAATACCTGCTTGTTAACAAGGTCAAAGAGGTCTCTTTCAGAATGATCCAGAAGTAATACACTGTGAATCATTACCTGAAGAAACTCAAAAAATACATTAACATGAACTGTAATTTTTGAGGTGTGCATCCAGAAACAGTTTAAAGATAAAGAAAAAATGTTTTACCTCATAAATCTAATTGTGCTAATGGCAAAATGTAATATTCATAAATGTACATTCACTAATTTAAAAAAAACACTCTTCCATGTCTTCTATAAGGAATTCGAGCAGTACATTAACACCGTTCTACATTCTTCTAATAAGAAAGATGTTAAAACAATCAATACATGTGTATCTTTTAAGGTCTTTGTATAATCTGTAATTTGTTGTACCCCTTAGCATATGATATCTTTGGCTGTTTTTATACTGGTGTTTCTGCAATACATTGAAAAAAACTTTTTTTCTGAATGAACAAAAAACAACCAATTATCACCTTGTATATCACCTGTATATCTAAAAAAAAGGACCACACACACTGATTGTTTAAAGCAAAACCACCAAAACGATTGCTGATGGTGCACCTGAACAATCAAAATAACATGGAATGTAAGCCGATCTGCATGTGTAGGCAGATGGAAGTTGTGTCACTGGAGGTAGCTTAGGCTACTGCTTTTCCGGTAACACACCATTTTCAACAGCGCATTGGACAACAATAACCTTCGCAAATTACGTGGGTTGTGACGCAACTAATACAGCCTTAATACTGCATGGTCAATTTCACAAACAATGGAATGCTGTAGGTGACGCGCAAGAGGCGTGAGATCAAGAATCGGCCTACCTCTAGTTGGTCAGCACACGAAGCTGACTAGGCTACTGAGCCTATGGCTGTTCAGGCATTCAAAATGACTTGTAGATCACTAGGCAGGTTTCCATTGCTAAATCAATGTGTTCAATAACCTTTCTTTGCAAGCCAAGGATTGTTCTGCCTTTCAAGAATTCCTGATTAGTTTCACCATCCAATTATTTCAGATCTACAGGAGTGCATGTTTCACCATGGCACGGACCGTGGCAACACGTTGGCACATGAGCAATGTTAGAAAATGGCAAATATTATTCAATTCCTGCATCTGCATTCTATCCATGCTGGCTTTTGCACTGAGATGTGAAACAGATACAGTAGGTGGAATGGCATACAGCCTGTAGTCAATTTATGAATGCACAATTTGTCTAAATGCATAATGGAAACACTTAAACCACTTTATTCGACACTCTAGTTAAGGAAAAGTAACAGGTAAAGATATCTTAGTGATTCATAAGAGTAGGAGACTTCTGACAAGTTAAGGTAAGACGACGAAGCGTTGAGAGTCAAGATGCACTTTATGTTAATTATGCTTCACAAGAGGAATGGTGTTTGTGTGCTTGTGTGCTTGTGTGTGTCTGTGTGAAAGAGAGTGTATGAGCGTAGGCGAAGCGGTGCGGTAAAGTATTATATTTTAGAGTGAAAGCTGCTCCTTCATGGGACTCCCTGTCAACAGTCTATTGTCCATGCGCTCTCCCGCCTGTGTGCCCTCTTTCACCGAAACTCGCTCTTTCACCGAAACTCGTTTAAACCTGTCTGAAGGCTAATATAAAGATATAAAGGCTGTAGGCTAAAAACAGCCTCGTAGCCTTGTAGCCTTATTATACTGAGATTTTGCATACGCTGCATTCGTCGCCTTCCTTTTAGACACAATAAATAGCCTGGGTAGCCATTTGATTAGATGTTCAGGAGTCTTATGGTTTGGGAGTAGAAGCTGTTTAGAAGCCTCTTGGACCTAGACTTGGTGCTCCGGTACCGTTTGCCGTGCGGTAGAAGAGAGAACAGTCTATGACTAAGGTGGCTGGAGTCTGATAATTTTTAGGGCCTTCCTCTGACACCGCCTGGTATAGAGGTCCTGGATGGCAGGAAGCTTGGCCCCAATGATGTACTGGACCGTACGCACTACCCTCTGTAGTGCTTTGCGGTTGAGGCCGAGCAGTTGCCATACCAGGCAGTGATGCAACAAGTCAGGATGCTCTTGATGGTGCAGCTGTAGAACCTTTTGAGGATCTGAGGACCCATGCCAAATCTTTTCGGTCTCCTGAGGGGGAAGAGGTTTTGTCGTGCCAACTTCTCAACTGTCTTGGTGTGCTTGGACCATGTTAGTTTGTTGGTGATGTGGACACCAAGGAACTTGAAGCTCTCAACCTGCTGTGTTGGAGTCATGCCTGGCCATGCAGTGAACAATGAGTGAACAAGTAGGCCTATTAGCCTAATTTATGCATATTGAAGAACCACACAAGTTACATGGCTCTTTCGGGTTAGAGCATTCGATTTTGCAAAAGCATACATCATTTTGGATTACTGTGCCCATGAAAACTGTTTTAACAGTGTAGCCTAAAATATAAATAATTGGCCTATCCTAAAAAAACGTTTCATAATGTGTCAGTTGTACAACTGACTAGGTATCCCCCTTTCCCATTGGCTTTAGCTCTGTGGAGGTTCATTCATTTTCAGCACATGAGGAGTTTATGGCGATTCATTTTCAGCCCTTTATGAATCGTTGTTTAGGCTAATAATTGATATTTTAGGATACAATGTCGAAACAGTTTTCATGGGCACAGAAATCTGAAAGAGTCATGTAACTTGTGTGGATCTTCAATATGCATAAATCAGGCTAACAGGCCCACTTGTTGGACGCGCATTTGGTATCCAGCTGTTTAGTCAGGCCTAGGGATATTGTCGACCATCATCAGCTGATCCAGGAAATATTTTTCTGAATGACAGTCAAGTGAAAAACAGCTTTTGTGATATAGCACGCAGTACAAAAGAATGTCCAGTATGTCTCTTGTTCGTTGCGCCAGTGAAAACAGTCCCACGTTGGAGCAAATATAATACCTCTATATTTATGTTGATTATCTGCTATTATCAGATGGATTTACAGAAGGGTATAGAAGATATAACAGAGAAAGCATCAAGGCAATGAGTTAATGGTTTCATATGTTCCTGTGTGCGGATTGGACACAGAGTCTAGGCTACTGTGCGCAATTGTGTAGGATAGCCTACACCCGACAGTATTTCCCTTTCTATTGTTCAAATCAAAGTTTATTTGTCATGTGCGCCGAATACAACAGGTCGAAACAGTGAAATGCTTACTTACAGGCTCTAACCAATAGTGCAAAAAAAGGTGTTAGGTGAACAATAGGTAAGTAAAGAAATAAAACAACAGTAAAAAGAGCAAGGCTATAAAAGTAGCGAGGCTACATACAGACACCGGTTAGTCATGCTGATTGAGGTAGTATGTACATGTAGATATGGTTAAAGTGACTATGCATATGTGATGAACAGAGTTCAGGACATTTAATGACAACAAACATGTAATATAATATTCTGCCCATATGAACACATTTATTTTAGGCAATAGCCTAAAGAACAGCTACATAATTATAATAAAAATCATCAAACAGACACATTGTTTCACATTCTTTAATATAATACTCAAAACCAGAAACAGGCAATAGGCTTCACAGTTCCTCCGCCAGATAGACTGACAAGGAAACTCCATGTATCTCGACTACTTTGAGTGCATGGGGGTCTGCAGGCAGCGTAGTACGTTCCGCAAAGCGTGCGTGTGAGAGTGTATATGAGACGGCATGCAGTATGGTATGTCTGGTTGATTGTGTTCCATAGGTACTTCCTGTGGTATAGTGGCCTTATGCAGCAGAGATGATTCATGACTTTCACTGCCGTTTTTTCAGAGAGAAAATTCACACAATAAATCTGTCTTTGCCTCACTGTTTGTCACTGTCACCACATACGCACGCACGCACGCACACACACACACACACACACACACACACACACACACACACACACACACACACACACACACACACACACACACACACACACACACACACACACACACACACACACACACACACACACACACACACACACACACACGTAGGTAGCGTAGTGTGTTGGGCCAGTAACCAAAAGGTCACTATGGCTGCACAGTCTTACGACTCCCACCAAGTAGACCATAAAAATGACTCTTTTTTATGTCTTCTTTGGGGGTAATGTACACAAATAAACTAAGAATAAAATAAAAAATGGCTTACTCATTATCTATCCCTTCCTCGTCCTGTGGAGGAATGAACAGCACACGATACTGTTTATAAATAACCTCATCTTAAAGTGATGAGCTACATTGACACCAGTGTGTCTTCTAAATTCATTCATACATACAAATACTCTGTTTATGCCACGGATTACTGTTAATATTGCAGATCTAAAGGCGGTTGTACTCTGTTGTACTTTATCTACCAGGGCCACACTACATCTGTGTCTGCTGTAGAAAGGACAAAGTCTCTTTTAACGTGGTGGTAGGAAGTGTGTGTGCTCTACTCTGTACTGTGTACTTAGCAGAGGTCACTGCAGACAATAGCCCCGGGGAAACGAGAGGAGCTTCAAAGACACAGTCATTCACTTTGAATTGTAAATGTGGATATCTGCACAGTTCAATCCAATTGGCAATTCGTTTTCAATGTCATCGACTGCCAGAAACACACCCTCTAACCAGATCCCTTACACACTGTTAGCAAATACTGCGCACGCTTATAAAAGCTAATAGAGTTTTTAATAGCAGTAATACCGAGACTAACGCTCACCCTGTCTATGTATTATATCATGTTATCTTAAAGGGGAAAGTCTGCGCTAAAGGAAACTGCCCATTCGTAGTACAGTATCTTTTTTTCCTTCTTTTTTCAAATGAACTGTCAACTTCCTCATAACTGCTTTTCCACGCCTCTGACTTGTCCTCTCTCTTTTTTTCTCGTTCTTTTTCCGAGCGTCATCGCCTCACAGGGCTTGCGGTTTTCTCACAAGTCACAGCACACAGGAAGCGTGTAGCGGCAAAACAGGTCCCTGTCACTGTTTCCACTCCTCAGAAAGGGACCACAGCGCTAAATTTAACCCCTGTTAACACCAATAACAAAGATCACAGGTGCCCAAAATAAACACTACAACAATCACATGGGTTTTTATTTAACCACACTGCGCTATTTTTAGCTAAACATGCTAATATACTTACAGTATGTTGTTCGTCTGGGATGTGTGGTTGACGTTAAAGGGGGTGGCGTGACAGAGGAAATTGTCACAGTCAATTAGCTGACCTGGTATAGTGGTTGGAGTATCCAGGTTGGGGACAGACTAGTTGGCTTGGTTGGCTTATCTGACTCGTCACCAAAGGATCACATGAATGAATAGAAAATAGTCGCATACCGTAGTTGTAGTGGCGCTGAGACAAGCCAAGATATTTACAATATTTCAAATATTTGGTCATTATTGCCTTTGTTAACCTAAAAGCATTTCAAAACATGCTCACACATTTTTCACCCAGAAAATATGTGTTCCATCAAATGTGTAAGACTTTGCTGTAATGTCAAATGTCAAATGTTTAAGCGCACACATTGGCTATTGGCTATCAAGGAATTGATATCACTGTCCTCTCCAACATATATGTTTTTGGGTTGAATTACATTTTAGGCCAGCAGAGCACTACATCAATCAATCTTCCTCTACTTCAAAGCAATGGGAGGAAATATGACTCTTCTTTTCACAGCTCTCCCGTTTCATATCACCGGCAGCTAGCACTTACATCACTTCCACCACCGCCGAATAACACGGCTGAAAAAACACTGTCATTACAGAGTAAAAAAATAAGATAGAGGGAGAGAGAACGAGAGATGAGAGTGGGATCGATTAGCCTGTGATGAGAGGAGTAATGCAAGCCACTGTGTTGTTGTGTCTGATGGCTCTGTGTGTCTGTGTGTGTGTGTGTGTGTGTGTGTGTGTGTGTGTGTGTGTGTGTGTGTGTGTGTGTGTGTGTGTGTGTGTGTGTGTGTGTGTGTGTGTGTGTGTGTGTCTTTAGATAGGGGGAAATGAGTGAGATTGGGCCTCTCTGACAGTGTTGCTGAATGACTCTGTAATAGCGGAGGGTGTAAGTGTAAGGTGTAAGGGTGTAAGTGCGCGTGTGTATATGTGTGTGTGTGTGTGTGTGTGTGTGTGTGTGTGTGTGTGTGTGTGTGTGTGTGTGTGTGTGTGTGTGTGTGTGTGTGTGTGTGTGTGTGTGTGTACACATGACAACTCTTTCCTTTCCAGCCCCCTGGATCGATTGTGAGTGATAACAAACAAATCATTGTTAGAGTTCAATCTGAACTGTCTGTATAAAACAACAGTAATAATAGCTCCATATCTGTACCATCTCTTATCTGTCTCTTTGTGTTGTGTGGATTCTGTGACCAGATGCTCTGTATCAGAAGGAGAGGAGGGGAGAGAGGAGGGGAGGGGAGAGGGTTGAGGAGAGGAGAGGAGGGTTGAGGAGAGGAGAGGGGAGAGGGAATAGGAGAGGAGGGTTGAGGGAGCATACGGGCCCAAGGGTTTGGACAGAAGCCAAAAACTGGGTTACTTTGGTCTAGCAGGCGGGAGCCAATACTGCACTCTTAGAAAAAGGTTATTTGAGGTTTTATTTGGATGAGATGAAAGAATTATTCACAAAAAAGTGGCCAGTTTATTAGGTACATCACTCCGTTCACGAAAATGGTTAGTTCCTACAGACAGTGAGTCCTGTGGCCGTGGCTTGCTATGTAAAGCAGGCAGACAGGCATCGAGGCATTCAGTTACTGTTCAATTGAACGTCAGAATGGGCAAAACAAGTGACCTAAGCGACTTTGAGCATGATATGATTGTCGGTGCCAGGTGCGCCGGTTCCAGTATCTCAGAAATGGCCAGCCACCTGGGCTTTTCACGTATGAAAGTGTCTATGGTTTACAGAGAATGGTGAGACAAACAAAATACATCCAGTCAGTGGCAATCATGTGGGCGAAAACAGCTCATTGATGAGAGAGATTGAAGGAGAATGGCAAGAATGGTGCAAGCTAACAGGCGGGCCACAAACAGGCAAATGACGGCGTAGTACAACAGTGGTGTGGAGAACAGCATATCAGAACGCACAACTCATGGGTCCTTGTTACGGATGGGCTATTGCAGCAGACGACCACACCGGGTTACACTTCTATCAGCTCAAACAAGAAGAGGCTCCAGTGGGCATGTGATCACCAACACTGGACGATTGAGGAGTGGAAAAACATCTCCTGGCCCGACAAATCCTGGTTCCTGTTGCACCATGCTGATGGCAGAGTCAGGATTTGGCGTCAGCAGTATGAGTCCATGGCCCATCCTGCCTGGTGTCAACGGTACAGACTGGTGGTGGTGGTATAATGGTGCGGGGAATGTTTTCCCGGCACACGTTAGGTCCCTTGATACCAACTGAGACACTTTTGAATGCCACACCTTGAAGAATCCATGCCCCGAAGATCTCAGGCTGTTCTGGAGGCAAATGGGGGTCTGACAGTACTATATGGGTGTACCTAATAAATTGGCCACTGAGTGTATATACCCAGTGAATGCAAAGAACCATCAGGGTTCGATCCCTACCCGAGTGTAATGGGGATTTTAGAAAACAACAGCTAACAAAAGCTAACCCAGTCACATCAAACTCTGAAATGACAGCTGACGTTCCTTTCTAATTTGTTTCAGGTGTTTTGATTTGACATTGATATCCATATTAAGGATGTAGCTGCATGATTTCACCTGGTCAGAGAAAATAACTAGCTGACGTCAGACACCGTTAGCTCTCTATGGCAGGGGAAAGATCGCATTCATGATTTTGAAACAAGGTTGCAGAGGTCTGAGAGGCAAACAGCAAGGTTCATACAAACCTGTGCTGTTACAAACCAAACGCTAGCTATAAGCAATAGTAAATAATGTGTTTAATAATAACAGTAGATTAAAGAGGTGTTCCAGATCGAACCTTTTGGTCAATTTAAAATGTGGAACTGTCATTTCAATTTAAATAAACAGCTGCCATTCCAGCATGAACATGCAAGAGGACGGTGGTTGAACCAACTTGCAAGCAGCCTACCAATAAGCGCGTAATGTTTTAACGTAATAAGGTCAGCAAAGTTGATTATTGAATTCAAATATATGAAACCAAAGTCATATGATAATCTATTGACGAGATAAATAAAGTTGAAACTAAACAGAAAAAGCAAGGCTACTTTAATTCGACACTTTACAAGTTAGCCAGCTAATTCTTTCAAATAAACATTATGTGTTGTTATGGGATATGTCAAATAGAGCTACAGGCCCAGCCTGACATTGGCCATTAGCAAATTTTTACTTCTATTTCAGCATTTCAGTGTGGAGCCAATTGAGTTGACTAAATTATGTTCCATGAAACAGTTAGAAGACTGTTGCTGACTGAGAGGAGGCATGTATAAATTATTTATAATAAATTATGTATAATAAGTCTTGGTGAGTCACTAGCCTAGCTAATCATTACATGACTTTTAACAAACTATCTATGTTTTGCTCAGTCTGGCAGTAACCCAGAACTATCAGAAGCAGAGGATCTTTCTTTCGGCGGCTGCTGACAACAATTGCACATAAGTTGTTCTTCTACATCATAATAATTTCATGTCGGCAGTTAGCCTAGTGGTTAGAGCGTTGGACTAATAACCGTAAAGGTTGCAAGATCGAATCCGGCACTTAACCTCACAACATGCTCTCTATCCAGGGGGCTGAACCTGTGCTTCAACTCTGAACCTGTGCTCCAACTAGGTGTGAGTACTGCTGTTTGGGGCGGTTGAGAATGGAGCAGGAGATACATCATTATTCGCTGTAACTAATGGACAAAGTTGTATTGTATGGTAAAGAATTCAGCCCAAATTTTGGTGGGCCAGCATTCAAACAAAGAGATGCCTCCCTGGCCACCAAGTTTCAAGTTGTTAATGTCACGTGCACAAGTACAGTGAAATTCCTTTCTTGCAAGCTCTTATCTCCAAAATGCTGTAATCAATTTTAATATAAACTCAGCAAAAAAAGAAACGTCCTCTCACTGTCAACTGCGTTTATTTTCAGCAACTTAACATGTGTAAATATTTGTATGAACATAACAAGATTCAGCAACTGAGACATAAACTGAACAAGTTCCACAGACATGTGACCAACTGAAATGGAATAATGTGTCCCTGAACAAAGGGGGGGGGGGGTCAAAATCAAAAGTAACAGTCAGTATTTGGTGTGGCCACAAGCTGCATTAAGTACTGCAGTGCAACTCCTCCTCATGGACTGCACCAGATTTGCCAGTTATTGCTGTGAGATGTTACCCCACTCTTCCACCAAGGCACCTGCAAGTTCCCAGACATTTCTGGGGGGGAATGGCCTGAGCCCTCACCCTCCGATCCAACAGGTCCCAGATGTGCTCAATGGGATTGAGATCTGGGCTCTTCGCTGGCCATTGCAGAACACTGACATTCCTGTCTTGCAGGAAATCACACACAGAACATCTGGTGGCATTGTCATGCTGGAGGGTCATGTCAGGATGAGCCTGCAGGAAGGGTACCACATGAGGGAGGAGGATGTCTTCCCTGTAACGCACAGCGTTGAGATTGCCTGCAATGACAACAAGCTCAGTCCGATGATGCTGTGACACACCGCCCCAGACCATGATGGACCCTCCACCTCCAAATTGATCCCGCTCCAGAGTACAGGCCTCGGTGTAACGCTCATTCCTTCGACGCTAAACGCAAATCCGACCATCACCCCTGGTGAGACAAAACCGCGACTCGTCAGTGAAGAGCACTTTTTGCCAGTCCTGTCTGGTCCAGCGACGGTGGGTTTGTGCCCATAGGCGACGTTGTTGCCGGTGATGTCTGGTGAGGACCTGCTTTACAACAGGTTTACAAGCCCTCAGTCCAGCCTCTCTCAGCCTATTGCAGACAGTCTGAGCCCTGATGGAGGGATTGTGCGTTCCTGGTGTAATTCGGGCAGTTGTTGTTGCCATCCTGTACCTGTCCCGCAGGTGTGCTGTTCATAAATGGCACCATGCAGTGTTCTATATGGAACCATTTTGGTTCAGTATAGATGAACCTCTAGGGTTCTGATCAAAGAACCAAATAAAAGGGTTCTATATAGAGCTTTTAGGGGTTCCATACAGTATATGAAGCAAACAATATAAAACATTTTGGTTCTATAATGAAGCTTTATCTACGCTGCCTGGGCCACACACACACACTTTCTTGTGGACCTGAATATTGACTGGTTTTCATCAAGCTGTCCGCTCAAGAGGAAGCTTTTCACTGTAACCAGGGCCTGTAATCTGGTTCAGATTATTAATCAATTTACCAGGGTGTTTACAAACACTACAGGAAGATCATCCCCATGTATCGATCACATTTTTGCTAATACTGTAGAACTTTGTTCTAAAGCTGTATCCGTACCCATTGGATGCAGTGACCACAATATGGTGGCTATATCCAGGAAAGCCAAAGTTCTTAAAGCAGGGCCTAAAATAGTGGGTAAGATATCATATCAAATATTTATCTGTGACTCTTATGTGGATGATGTTAAAAATATGTGTTGGTCTGATGTGATTAATAAGGAGCATTCAGACCCTGCACTTGATGTATTTATGAAATTGCTTCTTCCAATTATTGATAAAAATGCACCTGTTAAGAAACTTAAACATGCAAATGTTAAATGAGGAATTGAAAAACTGTATGGTTGAAAGAGATGGGGCAAAAAGAGTGACTTGTAGGTCTGGCTGCACATCTGACTGGCTGACTTACTGCAAATTGAGAAATGGTGTGACTAAACTCAACAAAAAGAAGAAGAAACTGTATTATGAAGCCAAGATCAATGATATAAAGAATGATGGGAAAAAAATGTAAATGAAATGATGGGCAGAAAGACAAATTCAACTCCATCTTTCATCGAATCAGATAGCTTATTCATCACAAAAATCATTTGATGTTGCCAATTATTTTAACAATTACTTCATTGCCAAAGTGGTCAAACGTAGGCAGGAAATGCCAACCACGAACAGCGAGCCATCGTACTCATGTATAAAAAATGGAAAATGAAAGAAAATAATTGTAAGTTCGAATTTTGTAAAGCTGGAAGAGGTGGAAAATATATTGTTATCAATCAATAATGACAAACCTCCTGGCATTGACAATTTAGATGGAAAGCTACTGAGGATGGTAGCTGACTCTACAGCCACTTCTATTTGTCATATCTTTAATCTGAGCTGAGAGAAGAGTCTTTGTCCTCAGGCCTGGATGAAAGCCAAAGACTTCCTGCTCCCCAAGAGTGGGAAAGCAGCCTTTACTGGTTCTAACACCAGATCTATCAGCTTGCTGCCAACTCTTAGCAAACTGTTGGAAAAAATTGTCTTTCACCAAATACAATGCTACTTCTCCGTAAACAAATTAACAACAGACTTTCAGCATGCTTATAGAAAAGGGCCCTCAACATGTACTGCAATGACACAAATGACTGATGATTGGTTGAAATAAATTGATAATAAGAAGATTGTGGGAGGTTTCAGTGCAGCCTCTGATATAATTGACAATAACCTGTTATTGAAAAAAACGTATGCATTAAACAAAGCATGTGTGTCCATGTATGCTGATAATTCAACCATATACGCATCAGCAACCAGAGCTAATGAAGTCACTGACACCCTAAACAAAGAGTTGCAGACTGTTTTGGAATTGGTGGCCAGTAATAAACTGGTCCTGAACATCTCTAAAACTAAGAGCATTGTATTTGGTACAAATCATTCCCTAAATTCTTGACCTCAGCTGAATCTGGCAATGAATGTGGCTGTTGAACATGTTGAGGAGATTAAATTACGTGGTGTTACCTTAGATTGTAAACTGTCATGGGTAAAACATATACAGTGCCTTCGGAAAGTATTCAGACCCCATGACTTTTTCCACATTTTGTTATGTTATAGCCTTATTCTAAAAATGATTACATCTTTGTTTTACCCTCATCAATCTACACACAATACTCCACAATGACAAAGCAAAAACTGTTTTTCAGAATTTATGCAAATGTGTATAAAAAAAACAACTGAAATATCACATTTACATAAGTATTCAGACCCTGTACTTTGCTGAAGCACCGTTGGCAGCGATTACAGCATCGAGTCTTCTTGGGTATGACGCTACAAGCTTGGCACACCTGTATATTGGGAGTTTCTCCCATTCTTCTCTGCAGTTCCTCTCAAGCTCTGTCAGGTTGGATGGGGAGCATCGCTGCACAGCTATTTTCAAGTCTCCTCAGAGATGTTCGATCGGGTTCAAGTCTGGGCTCTGGCTGGGCCACTCAAGGACATTCAGAGATTTGTCCCGAAGCCACTCCTGCGTTGTCTTGGCTGTGTGCTCAGGGTAGTTATCCAGTTGGAAGGTGAACCTTCACCCCAGTCTGAGGTCCTTAGCTCTCTGGAGCAGGCTTTCATCAAGGATCTCTGTGTACTTTGCTCCGTTCATCTTTGCCTCAATCCTGACTAGTCTCCCTGTCCCTGACGCTGGAAAACATCCCCACAGCATGATGCTGTTACCACCGTGCTTCACAGTAGGGATGGTGACAGGTTTTCTCCAGATGTGTCTCTTGGCATTCAGGCCAAAGCCTTCAAACTTGGTTTCATCAGACCAGAGAATCTTGTTTCTCATGGTCTGAGAGTCTTTAGGTGCCTTTTGGCAAACTCAAAGCGGGATGCCTTTTACTGAGGAGTGGCTTCCGTCTGGCCACTCTACCATAAAGGACTGATTGGTGGAGTGCTGCAGAGATGGTTGTCCTTCTGGAAGGTTCTCTCATCTCCACAGAGGAACTCTAGAGCTCTGTCAGAGTGACCATCAGGTTCTTGGCCACCTCCCTGACCAAGACCATTCCCCCTCAAATGCTCAGTTTGGCCGGGCGGCCTGCTCTAGGAAGTGTCTTGGTGGTTCCAAACTTCTTCCATTTAAGAATGATGGAGGCCACCGTGTTCTTGTGGATTTTCAATGCTGCAGACATGTTTTGGTACCTTTCCCCAGATCTGTGCCTCGACCTAATCCTGTCTCGGAGCTCTATGGACAATTCCTTCAACCTCATGGCTTGGTTTTTGATCTGACATGCACTGTCAACTGTGGGACCTCATATAGACAGTTGTGTGCCTTTCCAAATCATGTCCAATCAATTGAATTTACAACAAGTAGACTCCAATCAAGTTGTAGAAACATCTCAATGATGATAAATGGAAACAGGATGCACCTGAGCTTAATTCTCATAGCAAAGGGTCTGAATAGTTATGTAAATACGGTGTTTCTTTTTTTTTCATCACAAAATTCGAAAAACTTGTTTTCGCTTTGTCATTATGGGGTATTGTGTGTAGATTGCTGAGTTTTTTTCTTCATTTAATTCATTTTAGAATAAGGCTGTAACGTAACAAAATGTGGAAAAGGTCAAGGGATCTGAAACCCCTCTGAAGGTTGTAAAGACGGGGAGAGGTCCGTCACTAATAAAGATCATCTCCGCTTTCTTTTTGACACCGCACTCAACAATGCAAGTCCTGCAGGCTCTAGTTTTATCTTAACTTGATTATTGTCAAGTCATATGCTCAAGTGCTGCAAAGAAAGGCCTAGTTAAGCTGCAGCTGGTCCAGAACAGAGCGGCACGTCTTGCTCATTGTAATCAGAGGGCTATTATTAATACTATGCATGCCAGTCTCTCTTGGCTAAGAGTTGAGGAAAGACTGACTGCGTCACTTCTTGTTTTTATAAGAAACATTCATGTGTTGAAAATTCCAAATTGTTTGCATAGTCAACTTACACACAGCACTGACACACACACTTACCCCACCAGACATGCCACCAGGGGTGTTTTACATTCAGGAAATGTAAAGTATTATACAGAGCCAGGAGTGCATGGAACTCCCTTCCATCTTAGTGGGTGAACAGCAAACCTGGTTTCAACAAACAGTTAACCACCTCACAATACAACGCCTCACCCCATGTGACCTACTTGTTGTGTGTATGTATTGACATGTATATGTAACTGATAGATGCACAAACACACTATATGTTAAGGTTTTAAAATGTATGTAAAGTGTTAAGTCTTTTGTCTGTAGTGTCTTTGTTGTTATACGTCGGACCTTAGTATGACTAGCTGTTGCCATTGACGTCGGCTAATGGGGATCCTAATAAATCGAATCAAATCAAATGCAGGGGCTTACCGGGGCTGAAGCCCCTGGGCACAGGCCCCTGGGGACACAAGAGGCAGCAAGCTCCTCAGACCCCTTGTGAGACCATATGCTGACACATGCACATTTGTGGCCTGCTGGAGGTCATTTTGCAGGGCTCTGGCAATGCTCCTCCTTGCACATAGGCGGAGGTAGCGGTCCTGCTGCTGGGTTGTTGCCCTCCTACGGCCTCCTCCACGTCTCCTGAGGTACTGGCCTGTCTCCTGGTAGCGCCTCCATGCTTTGGACACTACGCTGACAGACACAGCAAACCTTCTTGCCATAGCTCGCATTGATGTGCCATCCTGGATGAGCTGCACTACCTGAGCCACTTGTGTGGGTTGTAGACTCCGTCTCATGCTACCACTAGAGTGAAAGCACCGCCAGCATTCAAAAGTGACCAAAACATCAGCCAGGAAGCATAGGAACTGAGAAGTGGTCTGTGGTCACCACCTGCAGAACCACTCCTTTATTGGGGGTGTCTTGCTAATTGCCTATAATTTCCACCTTTTGTCTATTCCATTTGCACAACAGCATGTGAAATTTATTGTCAATCAGTGTTGCTTCCTAAGTAGACAGTTTGATTTCACAGAAGTGTGATTGACTTGGAGTTACATTGTGTTGTTTATCTATCTCCACATTGTGTTCCCTTTATTTTTTTGAGCAGTGTATATTAAGTATATATTATATACGTAGTGTACATCTTATATTTTATTTATAAACTGCATAATACATAAATGTGACTGGTCAATTGTGTGATAGTCCCATTCCCTCAGTCTCGTATCATAACACTTTATGACACAATCATAACCAATTGAAAATATGTCATGACAACTGACATACAGTACCTTGTCATAATCTGTCATATGGTCAATACACTGTCATTGCTTATATATTTACACCTGTTTTGACATATATTGCATTATCTTATGGCTGGTTATGACACCTACATAGGAATGTTATTCAAATGAGTTTTTTTCCTGCCAAGAAGTTTCCTTTCATTTGAACGTTTGTTTCTTAAATCTTTTGTTGTTGTTGTAACGAATTCTTTACAGTCATGTTTTTTCCTCATGTTTTAAATCACTTGTAGAAAATACACTTTGACACTGTCATGAAGCATTATGGCCACCCTGTGACACTTCCCTTGGACTAAGAAAATGCACTTTATGACACTGTCATGAAGCATTATGACCATCAAATAAGCCGGATAGGCCTCTCATGTACATGCCCTTATATCAGTCGAAAAGAGGGTGTCTTGTCCTGCTCCTGAAATCTGCTCCTGAATCTATCCCAGTCATCAGCAAAAGAGCATTGGGGTAGGTGCATGTCTGACATCCATGTGTGCGCAATTACAATGATAATTTAATATGGTCAATTAAACTGTTGATATGTAGGGTTTTGACTTACTTATGTAGGTGTCATAACCACCATAAAATAACTATCGTGGTAGGTTTTGTGGGTTTTTACACTCTTATTTAGGTGTCTTAACCAGCCATAAAATAACGCAATATATGTCACAACAGGTCTAAATATATGTGTCACGATAGTGTTATGACAAGCTATGTCAGCTGTTATGACATGATTATGACCGTGTCATAACGTGTTTTGATGCCGGGTGTCAAGTAAAGTGTTAACATCTCTTTCTGTCTCTCTCTGTTCACCTGTCTTTTTCCCATCTCTCCCTCTGTTTCCCCCCTTTCTCTGCCTCCGTCTCGCTCTTGTCTCTGTCTCTCTCTCCCTCTAACCTGCCATCCTTCCCTCTCTCTGTCTCCTTCTGTCTCTCTGTCCCCATTGCTGTCTTTAGATAGCACAACAGGCTATTGATGTGGTGAGGCTCTGCAGAAAGCAGATTCTGTCTCATTGTCTGAGGAGAGAAAATGAGCCAATGGCTTCCTATAAATATTCCTTATTACTCCACCCTGCTCTGCTCTGCTCCACTCCGCGCTGAGCTCCACGGGAGAGCAACGCACAGGATCACGTCTTTGGGCTAGGGCCACTGTGTTACTATGGTGACACGACCACTGCATGCTGTGTGTGTGTGACAGGGTAGGGGGTTGTGTGTGTGTGTGTGTGACAGGGTGGGGGTAGTGTGTGTGTGTGTCAGTACTGACCGTGCCTCTACCTCCTATTCTCTGACCAGCGGAGTGACTCCATTCTCCCAGGCCCTCTGGAGAGATCAGAGAGCATGTTGGGTAACAGACTGGAGGACTGGAGTTCCCCTGGACCTGCTCCAGAACTCCCCTCCTCTCCCCTCCTCTCTCTCTCTTTTTCCGCTTCACTCCCCTCCTCACCCTCTCTCCCCCTCGGGTTTCCCCTGGCTTTACTACTGTGGACGGACATGGTCATGTCAGGCTGTTTCAGGCTGTTTCAGGCTCTTTTAGGCCTATTATAGCTGACCTGCAGTTAGCAGGAAAAATAAACCAGCAGTGGACAAGCCATCCAAACCTTTCCCATGATGACCTAAACACTAACTAGGATCAGTGTCTACCACCACAGTCTGGTTAATTTCTCTGCTGACTCATTTCCTCTCGTTCCCTATTTTAAACATTCAAAAGTCATTCCGACTCAGTTTCGAGAGCAGTTTGAGCCTACAAATGTAGCTCAAATGAAGCCATCAACACCACAGTCATCATTGCACAATCGGTGACGAAACAGTGTGTGATGTCAGAAGTGTGCGTTTGAACCTCAGGGGCATACTTAAGGTGTAAAGATTTTCCAACAACATCAAATACTTTTACTGTAAATTAGTGTAGTCAGGAGGGGGCGAGGCACAGGCCTAGTCTGGGTGGAGAGAGAGAGATGGAGAGATTAAGTTGTGAAGATATGACTGTACTGTACAGAGAACAACATGAGAAAACTAGAGTGAGCGAAACAGAGAGAGGGGGGAAGAAAACGGGTTACGGAATGTTTACCTGCGCCCACTCTGTTGAGCGTTTAACCCCCTCTTTAATGGAGCAAGCCTGCACACGCTACAGCTCTCTGTCTACTGTACCTCACCCTAACTCTAAATCTGCCTCTCCTCTCACCCTGCCACAATGACAATGCAACACCTCGTCACTGTTTCCTCAAACAAATGCTCCTGTGATCTCACAACACACACAGAGGTATATCATATTGAGAAAAATGTATGTGTGGGACAGTGATAGGTGGTGGGGTTTTCTGTGTGTGTGTGTGTGTGTGTGTGTGTGTGTGTGTGTGTGTGTGTGTGTGTGCGTGTGCGTGTGCGTGTGCGTGTGCGTGTGCGTGTGCGTGTGTGTGTGTGTGTGTGTGTGTGTGTGTGCTATGTGTGCTCATTCATTACCAGGTACAAGGTCTCAAAGGTTGGTGGTCAGGTTGGTTCATTAATGTCTCACGGCCATGAATGCCAAAACAGACAATTACACGTCGTTATTCATATTAGCTCTATTTCTTTATCTGTGCTTGCCTTTGTCAAGCCATTAACAAAGAAGGTAGACATACAGTACATTCTTACACCCAAAGGCTGTCTGTCTCACTCACCAATACTATAGTAAACTCCTGGCTTGCTGGTACACTGTCAGTGTTCTTATCGTCATGCACACCCTGAAGGTGAATGCAAACAGTTACAGCACGAATGGTATTACAGAGTTTTGAGTTAAGAAATAGCGAGAGGATACATATCCAGGCTACAACTGAAAAAAGGAAAGTTGAAATCTGAAACTGTGACTGCTTGCGTCAGCTATCTCTAAACTCTATCTGATAATCTCTTTACTGATTCAATTAACAACTGTTGGTTAAGTACGCAGTCGTAACGGTAATATCACAAGCCGACCGAGCTGGAAACAGGGCGGCTCCAAAGCCCCTGTGGTTAAGTAGATAAGTGTCTTTCAGGAGATTTGTTTATTTGCCTGTCTGGTCTTAAACTGAACCACATGCTCTACTAGTAGGCTGACTGTATGCGGGAGAGATAGACAACTTCCTCTTTCCACGCCGTCAGCAACACCCTACTCTCTCTCTTTTTCTCTTTCTCTCTCTTAGGCTCAGCCCTGTGATATCACGGAGCACAGGATGTGATGTCACTTCCTGTTGTGTGTGCTGTGGGACCATAATAGCCACAGAGACACGCCTGATCATGACAGCTGTGTTTCAGAGCTGGAAAACATGCAAATGAACAAACCAATAGGGTCAAAGGTTTTCCCTGGTCTCTCTGCCTGCTAACCCTGAGCCCTATGGTCATTTTGTTACTGACATTTTCTTATTTTATTCTGGGCATTTTTCTTCTTAGTACATTTTTTTACCTGAGGCTCACATGACAGCCCTCCATTTTCCATTTACAACCAGCTGGCTCCACAGCTGGCTAACACCACAGGTGAAATCCACACTGCCATCCGCATAAAGGGAGAAACTTTGCATAGTGAAATGGCCTCAAGCCGCAGGTGTGAATTTGAAACCCACACAATACCAGTATGCACTGTATCTATATCTAAATACACTACATGACCAAAATGATGTGGACACCTGCTCGCTGAACACCATATTCCAAAATCATGGGCATTAATATGGAGTTGGTCCCCCCTTTGCTGCTATGACAGCCTCCACTCTTCTGTGAAGGCTTTCCACTAGATGTTGGAACATTGCTGCGGGGACTTGCTTCCATTCAGCCACAAGAGCATTAGTGAGGTCGGGCACTGATGTTGGGCGATTAGGCCTGACTTGCAGTCATCCCGAAGGCGTTCGATGAAGTTGAGTTCAGGGCTCTGTGCAGGCCAGTCAAGTTCTTCTACAATGATCTTGACAAACCATTTCTGTATGGACCTCACTTTGTGCACGGGGGCATTGTCATGCTGAAACAGGAAACGGCCTTCCCCAAACTGTTGCCACAAAGTTGGAATGACAGAATCGTCTCGAATGTCATTGTATGCTGTAGCGTTAAGATTTCCCTTCACTGGAACTAAGGGGTATAGCCCGAACCAGGAAAAACCGCCTCAGACCATTATTCCTCCTCCACCAACCTTTACAGTTGGCACTATGCATTGGGCAGGTAGCGTTCTACTGGCATCCGCCAAACCCAGATTACTCTGTTGGACTGCCAGATGGTGAAGCGTGATTCATCACTCCAGAGAACGCGTTTCCACTGCTCCAGTGTCCAATGCCGGCAAGCTTTACACCACTCCAGCCGACGCTTGACATTGCACATGGTGATCTTAGGCTTGTGTGATAGGCTATGAAAACCCATTTCATGAAGCTCCCGACGGACAGTTCTTGTGCTGACGTTGCTTCCAGAGGCCGTTTGGAACTCTGTAGTGAGTGTTGCAACCGAGGACAGACGATTTTTACGCGCTACGCGTTTCAGCACTCGGTGGTCCCGTTCTGTTAGCTTGTGTGGTCTACCACTTCGTGGCTGAGCCGTTGTTGCTCCTAGCGTTTTCCACTTCAAAATAACAGCCCATGCAGTTGACCGGGGCAGCTCTAGCAGGGCAGAAAATTGATGAATTGACTTGTTGGAAAGGTGTCATTCTATGACGGTGCCACGTTGAAAGTCACTGAGGTAGCTCTTCAGTAAGGCCATTCTACTCCCAATGTTTGTCTATGGAGATTGGATGGCTGTGTACTCGATTTTATACACCTGTCAGCAACGGGTGTGGCGGAAATAGTCGAATCCACTAATTTGAAGGGGTGTCTACATACTTTTGTATATATAGTATATATCTATATCCTCTCTCTGTCAAACCCCAGCTAGAAGCAGTCAAAACCCTCAACTTTCCTCCATTCTCTCGGCTGATAGTTCACAACTATACCGGGTGAGTGACAGGCGGCTGTGACACCCAGCCCTGGTAATAGAAGGCAATTATAAGACCTGGCGAGAGCCTCGACAATGGGGAGAAACTTTCATAAAGCCTCCCTCCTCCTGGGGCTCCCGACATCCACAGACAGTCAAATTAATTACTACAAAACATCAGAAAGCGCACTACTGACAGAGACACAACTCCTGGAAAGGAGGAACGACGAATGCAACAACTCATGTTTTCATCTAAATAAAGAAGCCAAAGACAATAGACGACTTGGGTACCTTGGAGACCAGGGGGACTATTTCTCCATGGCAACCACCGGTGGAGTGTGTGTGTGTGACAGTGCTGCAGTGTGAGGGTTTGAACTGAGAACACTGCCTGAGAATGCAGAGAGAAAGAGAGAGATAGAGATGGAGAGAGAGAAAAGGGGAGAGAGATTGAGAGACAGAAAGGAAGAGAGAGATGGAGAGTGATATTTAATAGAGAGAGAGAGAGAGAAATGGTAAGTGATAAAGAGGGAGAGAGAGAGAGAGAGAGAGAGAGAGAGAGAGAGAACGAGAGCGCGAGGGGGGAGGATCCACCAAGTGCCATCTAACTGTATACCCATAATGAGAACACACCCTGCCACAGACCCAGAGCCAGAAAACTGGAAGTTCATGAACTTTCTCTTCAAACCAGTTACTGGAAGAAGATTTCTCTTTATAATGCATTATGTCAATGTTTTCAACAGCACACACAGTACATCCCAAAATGCTCATAAGAAAACATTTCTCTATGGTTGCTATGGTGTTGTTCTCCTGTTTTGTTGTGCCGTGTGAGAATATAATCATGTGGCCTGAAGTGTTGTTGTGTGATCCACTGAATGCTTGGGTGTGCAATGTATGTGTACTAGAGGGCATGCGTGTGTGTTCATGTAAGTAGGTGTGCGTTTGAATGTGTGTGGAAATGCATGTGGACCTCAGTGTATGAGTAATTGTGCGTGTGTGTGTGTGTAGGTGTGTGTGCATGTAAACAGGTGTGTGTTTGTGTTCTCGCTCTGTGTGTGCTTTGTTTGTATATCAAGGCAAACACAAACAGTGGGACACACGGGTCAGTGTGTGTGCGTGTGGAGCGAGATCGGTGTGAGTTTGCTGGGCGACTCATACACTCTTAGGAAAAAGGGTTCCAAAAGGGTTATTCGGCTGTCCTAGAACTCTCTGTGGAAAGGGTTCTACATGAAACCCAAAGTAATGCTACATGGAACCAAAAGAGTTCTACTCTTTTTAGGTTTTAGATTGCACCTTTTTCTTCTAAGAGAGAGGCATATTGACCTTTACTTCCTTTGGCTGCTCTCCGGTCTCACACAGTGTTAAAACACCATAGGCATCAACCATCAACTCTCCTCTGTGTCTCTCAGTCAGTTTAGTTATACTTGTACAGTACTTCACTTAAACCCACTAGTTGTCCTACATTTCTCTAATGACAGGGAGAGATTCCCTTTACACCAGTAACCTCTCACCCACAACTGTCATTCCTTTCCACCTCTCCCTTTCTCCTCCTTATGGGTAAATGGTTGGGCCCAGGTTAATGGTAGTAGTGGATTAAGAAGCAGGTCTTAATAATGCAGACATCTACGGTCCTTAATGGGACAACCACGACTGGTACACAGATGTACTATCTTAATTTGATCACTCTGTTGTCGCAGACAGTTTTCCTATGCACCAGTAAATGCAAATTGTAGTACATTCAACGTTTAAAAAGGCTTCTAAAGTTATAATTTCCACTTTAAAATGTCAGACTTCATTTATCCTAACAAAAAAAAGCTTATGCAAGCTTATGCGGACCAGAACTGCTAGCTACGCCCTGGACCAGTGCTAGACCAGATATAGCTAGCTAATAGCAACACCCTGGACCAGAGCTGGACCAGAGATAGTATGGACCAGAGCTATACCACAGCTAGTGCAGACTAGAGCTAGCTAGCCACTAGCTATGCCCTGGATTAGAGCTGGACCAGAGTTAGTGGGGACCAGAGCTAGCTACTAGGTATGCCCCAGATCAGAGCTAGTTAGTGCGGACCAGAGCTAGACCAATGCTAATGCGGACCAGAGCTAGCTAGCTACTAGCTACAACCTGGACGACAGCTGGTCCAGAGCTAGGTAGTGCGGCTCAGAGCTAGACCAAAGCTAGTGCAGATCAGAGCTAGCTAGCTACTAGCTACACCTGGACCAGATCTAGTTAGTGCGGGCCAGAGCTAGGCTAATGCTAGTGAGGACCAGAGCTAGATAGCTATTAGCTACGCCCTGGACCAGAGCCAGTTAGTGTGGACAAGAGCCTGACCAGAGCTTTGGTCCAGGGCGAAGCTAGTAGTGAGCTAGCTCTGGTCTAGCTTTGGTACACACTAACTAGCTCTGGTCCGCACTAGCTCTGGTCCACAGAGTAGCAAGTAGTTGTCTTGAAGTATTTTTGCTGAAGTAGTTGTAGTGTAATGGATGGCAGTTGTAATGGTAGTATTAGTAATAGTAGTAATAGGGTTGTCATTGGCTATGGGATAGTTCTAGTGAGCTATTTTGGGGTGGTTTATAGTTGTGGAGTTACTGTAATAGGTTAGTATATTAGCCTATAATGAGTACTATAGCATCATACCATATGACATATTTTAAGCTCTCCAAACTTTGTTAGTTGGAACATTCTGAAAGTTTTGTGGCAGTGATTTCAGTTTTAAATGTTGAAGCCTGCGTTCCAAATGTTGCCTTTGAAGTCCATGGAGCTGTCATGATCATTTAAAATGTTTATAGTTCAAAAAGTACAAATAGCATCAACAATCGTTTGACAAGGAGTGTAAGTTGAGTCAGTTTGTACATGTCTAAGTTGGTTTGGTGTTTGTAGGCTTTAATGGTTCAAGAGTAGTGGCGAATCCAAGTTTTTTCCCATTCAAGCCTATGGAGCTTGTTCAAAAAGTACACTGAACAAAAATATAAACTTAACATGTAAAGTGTTGGTCCTATGTTTCATGAGCTGAAATAAAAGATCTGCATAGTCACCCATTGAGCATGTTTGGGATGCTTTGGATCGACGTTCACGACAGCGTGTTCCAGTTCCTGCCAATATCCAGCAACTTCGCACAGCCATTGAAGAGTGGGACAACATGCCACAGGCCACAATCAACAGCTTGATCAACTCTATGCAAGGGTTCTATGCAAGGGTCTACGCCAGGGGTGTGGGTTCGATTCCCACGGGGGGCCAGTACAAAAAAAGTATGAATGTATGTACTTGTAAGTCGCTCTGGATAAGAGCGTCTGCTAAATGACTTAAATGTAAATGTAAATGTAAATGTGTCACACTGCATGAGGCAAATGGTGGTCCCACCAGAAACTGACTGGTTTTCTGATCCAAGCCGCTACTTTTTTAAAGATATATGTGTACAACATATTCATGAGGACCTAATGAATTTATTTAAATTGACAGATTTTCTGGTATGAACTGTAACTCAGTAAATTCTTTGAAATTGTTGTATTTTGCGTTTATATTTTTGTTCAGTATATAAATGGTATCCAAAAGCTGTATATAAGCACACTGTTGCAGACCGCTTTGTATGTTTTAAAGTTTGAATGCGGTCAGGAGCAAAATAGAGGAGTATTTTGTATTTATTTTTTGCTATCCGAACGTTTATCACGGAGACCGCGGTCATTCGGCTGGCTAATTACAGTCATCCACACACACACGCACACAGACTCATTCCATTTGAGGTTATCCTTCAAAAACAGTCTGTTATACTTTTGATTTAGTTAGGAAAATAGGGAAAAAACATGTTCTTGTCTATTCGTGTTAAACAACCAAATCTGTGTCACTTTTCAAAAGCTGAAGGGAGATTTGAAATTCTGTACAGGTGAGAGTTGTTTGTTTCACGCTGTCTGAGCTGAGCTTAGGTGAGAGAGAGGTGGAGAGAGAGAGAAAGAGGGAGAGGCTGTCGGTAGGTTGTTGACAGGTGGCCCATAGGGAAGGTATGCCGGGTTGACTCAGGTAACCCCCCCCACAGGGCTATTAGAGAAGGAGGATAGCCTACAGGGCTGGTAGAGAAGGAGGAGACAGCCCCTGTCATAACCCTCCAGAACATACAATAATAATTTCCATCATTCTCAGCACGTCAACAGGGCTGACAAACAACACAGACTGTCAAACAACACTAACGACAGCTGTTGTACTTCAGGAAAATGGAATAATAAATAAATGAAGAACTGTCAGAAGTGGTCCTGTTATAGGACAGTGGATTTATAGACGTATTGACGCAGGGGTTAGATGTCAGTTAGGGTCAAGTAGTGGGTGTGAGGTGAATGTTCCGCCCGGAGCTCAGAATGACTACACCGCCACTCTATATTTTTTCAAATCCATAGTGTGGATAGCTGATTGTAAGTCTTGATTGCTATGTATTTATACGGAAGTGGAGGTGTATAAATGGCCTTAAGTAACTGTGTCGAGGTGTACAGTACTTCAACTTGTTGTTAATTTCTGAAGTACTCCAACTCTTATCTTGCCTCTCTCTCTCTCTTTCACCTGTCACTCTCTCTATCCCCCGTCCCCACCCTCCTTTTCTCGCCACTGCACTCTGACCCCATCTTAATGTAATCATTACAGATGGGTTAGTTGACAACGTCATGAAAATTATGCACGCGCTTTAAAGGGGCAGAAGGTTGTTTGTTGTTATTGTTCTGGATTGCCATATAGCTAGCAACAATGACAAGAAACTGCCATGTGGTGAATCGTAAGTGGCTCGTTTCAGCTCTTCTGATCTTGTTCTTGATACCATGTCTTGTTGTGAGATGTTTTGACAGATGTCACGTCTATGATATTATGGATAACCAACAACTGTAACGATGTATTTGAGAGACAAGAGTTTATTGTGCAACTTGATTTATGTAAAAAAAAAAAAAAAATGGAGACGAAATATAGTTTACATGTTATCAACAATCTAAGCCAACCCTGTCTTTTTTTGCCCCGTATTTGTGCACACCTGGTGATTTTGTTACTATCTTAATTTGATCCGTTTCTTGCAGCAGGAAAATAATCCTGAGTTATTATGTGGATTATAATTAGGTGTGCTTGCTGAAAGCAAAGCACATCTATAGAAACGGCTCATTCTTATTCTTATTATTCCGCTGGAACCTAAATAATAGGTGATAGGTGCAGTGAAATGTGCTGATTTACAGGGTCATAGTAGTACGCCGCTCACGGAGCAAATGAGGGTTAAGTGCCTTGCTCAAGGGCACATCGACAGCTTTTTCACATTGTCAGCTCAGGTGTTCAAACCAGCGACCTTTTGGTTACTGGCCCAATGCTCTAACTGCTAGGTCACCTGGTAACCTACTGCCAGACCTGTAAAAGGTACCCACACCTAAATCATTTTAAAACGTCTTGACTACCACTGGTCAGTGTGCTTGAAGAAAACTTTTGATACTACTTATACTTTCACACTACAACCATATTTGCATAAATCCCAATGCATTTCAGGTGCCATAAACTTGAATGTGAAAAATTCCTCCTCTCCTTTGCTCCTTACAGCATGTGCTGCCATAGAAATATAATTAATAGAACGGGCATCCCCATTCAAGTCAATAATGGCATAATGGGTGCTGTGGCAGCCATTGCGAGTGTACCCATAGGAGTAAAGCAGTCCAAAGCAGGAATTAAAACCAGGAAATGTACCCATCAATATGTGCTTTGAGTTGTTGATTCAACTCGACTGACATGACAAAAATACGTTCCATTGCATGAGCCGCATCAGTTAACATCATTTGAATGAACATTCTACATGACCATGGAAATTATTGCATCACAATACTAGGCAGCCATTGCGAGTGTCTACGCATGAGTTTACCAGTCAAATTTCCAGGGTTTGAGGTTCCAAGCCTTTTGTATTAATTATATTTCTATGTGTGCTGCTGCTCCATTGTGTGGGGCATTGCCGAGGCAACCGAAGACTTGTTTATTTATATTTCTTTTTTAAAGGGTTATGACGGTTATTATGCTTTCATGACTGTCTTCATCCATAACCATCGGTTAGACATTCAGACGGTTATATGGTAATTGTGCCAGCCCTAGATCATCACGCATACTGTTTCTCTTGTAACTAACTTTTCACCTTCTCGAGGTGGATCATCATTTTCAATAGAGTGACTCGTGAGTGAGAATGCCGGGATTTTCAATAGCCCAGGTGTAGCATTACGAAGACTTAAAGAAGTGCGGGCACGCACGCACAAGGCACACGAACACGCACGCACAAACACACTCCCTCCCTCTCTCTCAATTCCATACCAAGCCGCTCAGAAGAAGATGTTATTACAAGGTGGACCTAACTTGTTCCAGTGAACGCGGCCAATAAAGTGCTTTCTCCCAGAGTGGTCGAGCGGAACGGTCAGACGTCTTCCATGGGGTCTGCTGGATCTGGTCAAACTCTCTATGAAAAAAGTCTGTCACCCACAACTGAGAGTCAGGACTGTGAATGTTGACTGGAACATGGTGAGCTACTGGTCAGGTCAGGACTTCAGGGAGGAAGACTGGTGGAGTTAAACTAGTGGGATGACGTGAGGGGAGTAGCAGGGTTACAGTGTCAACAGGCTTTAGTTCCCTTCACGTTTACACCGACATGACAGAGCAAAGCTTTCCAGGAAGAGGGAAGAGGACAGCAACACCAAAGAAATGGATCACAACTACTTTATCTATACTGTATATCTACACTGAGTATTCAAAACATTAAGAACATCTGCTCTTTCCATGATATAGAATGACCAGGTGAATCCAGGTGAAAGCTATGATCCCTTATTGATGTCACTTGTTAAATCCACTTCAATCAGTGTAGATGAAGGGGAGGAGGCAGGTTAAATAAGGATTTTTAAGAGACAATTGAGACAGGAATTGTGTATGTGTGCCATTCAGAGGGTGAAGGGCAAGACAAAAGATTTAAGTGCCTCTGAACAGGGTATGGTAGTAGGTGCCAGGCACACCGGTTCATGTTGAGAACTGCAACGCTGCTGGGTTTTTCACGCTCAACAGTTTCCTGCGTGTATCAAGAATGGTTCATCATCCAGCCAACTTGTTTGGTTTACGGTGGTGTTTTATTAAAAAGCTGACACGGTTGTGTTGATTTGGCACTCGAGCATCAATACATTACCCATCCCCCAACACTGTCAACCAAGTATCAAGACTAAACCAATTCACCTTGGTGGTGTGCAGACTGGTTGTATATTAGTCTTAATGATTTGGCACAAACCAGAAAAAAATGCAACAATATGTCTGTGAAACTATATGTTCACAGTATTATGAATGAATTGTGGTTTATTTGGTAGCATTTCGTATTGTGACTGATTTTACTAGTTGCATTAGTACTGCACAAAGTTAGAGATGCGCTATTTGATAGATTCTCCCACTCCCCCCCCACTTCCAGTGGGGAGACCTGAGGTCAACCTACCCCCGCCCCCTTCTCCATCTCGTACTTCTGAGACCTTCCCAGGTAGTAACCTGCCTAGCTCACAAACTAGAATCAGGGAGCCCACTCCGACAAGATTAATTGACCCACAGTCCCACACAGTGACATGATATCATTGACGTGACGTGCAAATGAGCGCTAGAAAACCGATCGCGCAAATGTCACCATTCGGAAAATGTTTGTGCGGGCGCCCCATGCCGCCCCCGGCAAGATGCCCATGTCGCCTGTACCTAAATCAGCCACGGACTTTAAGGGTGGTTGAGAAGACAATGAACATGGTTTATATGGGTTGTTTGATTTTGAGGTCACAAAAGCCTTTCAGTAATACACCACTGATTGTACACCTCAGATACCCTGGATGGGGTTTGCCATGCACCTCATGTAGGCTAGAGCAGAAACTTGTTTGTGACAAATACAAGTCAAGTGTTTGTGTCAACCTTTAAATGTTACAGCCACCCACCTCCATGATACCGCTTTATTTTATCCGGGGGAAGCCCCATCTCTCATACCAATGCTGATGACTCATCTCTAAAGGTCAGGGGTCAGTTATTCTGTCATCCACATCAAACAAACAACCGTGTGGAGCGGTGAGTCACCCTTCTGCCAGTCATGGGGGCATGGGGGGTGGAGGGGTGGGGGGTGGTCTGGTAGCAGCCTTCTGGGCTTTGGCGGGCAATTATCTGTCTGTCACCCAAAACCTTCAGAAGGCAGGCGAGGGCCGCACAACAACGACGGGACACAGAGCTGTGGTTTCACGTGTCACAGTAACACTGTACATAATACCCCAAGGAGAATATGGTGTATACGGTACACCTACAGTTTAACAGGTATAGAAAACCTTTGATTTGTCCTAAAGGAGAGAGGAATCACTCAGGCCAGAATTCCAATGCAATGCATCCAAATGCCTCTGAGCAAAGTGCAAAAAAATGTCACTCAAGACTTAGTGACACAACAGCAACACGCAGTTTACTGTAGCACAGTATACATGCTAAGCTACTGTTACAATCATAACACAGAAATATGAGATATGTAAACATAACAACAGATTATCACAAAGGGAAGAGAGGCAGACATACAGATTCATTTTGGATCATAAAGATAATTTCCTATCGGTTTGGATATTGCTAAACCTGTATCTGACGCATCTTGCTCTTAACCTTATACTGCAGTGGCCTAAACCAGGGTCACACAAAGTGTTTCTTGGTAGTCTTAAACAAATCTACTTTGAAACTAAAGTATACACCTCACACACATGGTTATGGGCTTAAAAAAGAAGAAGACACGTGTACCATGTCAGATATAGAGTTGAAATGTATTCAATTTTGAGTTTGCATCCCAACATTACATTTTATGTACATCATAAAAGACTGATATATAACAAAACTGTTTTACATACAGTAAATACATACAGCCTTTTCACTGTTGACGTTGAGACTGGTGTTTTGCGGGTACTATTTATTTAAGCTGCCAGTTGAGGACTTCTGAGGCGTCTGTTTCTCAAACTAGACAGTCTAATGTACTTGTCCTCTTGCTCAGTTGTGCACCGGGGCCTCCCACTCCTCTTTCTATTCTGGTTAGAGCCAGTTAGCACTGTTCTGTGAAGGGAGTAGTACACAGAATTGTACGAGATCTTCAGTTTCTTGGCAATTTCTCGCATGGAATAGCCCTTAATTTCTCAGAACAAGAATAGACTGATGAGTTTCAGAAGAAAGTTATTTGTTTCTGGCCATTTTGATCCTGTAATCGAACCCACAAATGCTGATGTTCCAGATACTCAACTAGTTTAAAGAAAGCCAGTTTTATTGCTTCTTTAATCAGCTCAACAGTTTTCGGCTGTGCTAACATAATTGCAAAAGGGTTTTCTAATGATCAATTAGCCTTTTAAAATGATAAACATGAATTAGCTAACACAACATGCCATTGGAACACAGGAGTGATGGGCCTCTGTGCGCCTAAGTAGATATTCCATAAAAAGTCAGCCGTTTCCAGCTACAATAGTTATTCACAACATTAACAATGTCTACACTGTATTTCTGATCAATTTGATGTTATTTTAATGGACAAAAACGTGATTTTCTTTTAAAAACAAGGACATTTCTAAGTAACCCCAAACGTTTGAACGGTAGTGTATATATACATTTTATTTGTCTTTATAACTGTTACGGAAAAAATATAATAAAAAAGTATTTAGCCTTTTCACATGTACCAACAAACGGGTGTGATCATTCTACAGTTGTCCCTGAAGCGTACGCTGAAACCGGTATGATTAGAACGCTTATTTAGAATGTCCAGTTTCGATTGACGCAACAATCAGCATTTGAGCTGACAACACGATTTTTTCACAGAAACATTTTGCACAAACACAGTCCTTACAAAGTTATGTCCAGAATGTGACCAGTTTATTTTTGGATACAATGTTCAATGTCAACAAACATGGCACCACACATAGCTGGCAAATAGCTTAGCATTAGCTCATAATAATCAGTATTATCAATCTATGCAATAATCAGAATGCATTATTTGTCACCAGTACTTGAAAACGTTAATAAAACTGTAAATACAGTCCATTCATACATACATACATACTGTATGCACCTACAGTAGAAACGACAACACGATATACAGAAAATAAGGAACTTACTTTGATAGGAACGCACACATGTCCAAAGTTATTATTTGTAAGGAAAACAACAAGGAAGGCAATGTGAGCGCCAGCCAGAAAATGTTCCAATTCGTGGATACTTGATCTACGCAAACATTGGTGAAGTGCGTGGGCTCTCCTCAATGAAAAAAGTTGGTTAGGCTCAGTAAAGCCTCAAACATAAATTGTCCGCAACGCTGAAATGGGTTACTTCTATGTGAATTAATGAGGAGGCAGAACACATCTCAATTCAAACTTTTGTTGGAAAATACAACTTGTTAGAAAATTATTTGAAATTGACAAGATGAAACATAGCCTACAGATAATTAGCAGTGTAAACTATCATGTTGCGTAATAATCACATTTTAGAACAATGAGTGCATTCTCATATCACGTGCATAAAACAACTCACGTTGGGGCGACCGTTAGAGATATTTCTAACTCACGTATGAAAAGGTTAGGAAATATTTAAAAAAGAAACACCGGATTTTCGGGTATTTATTTTTATCAATCTTTATTAATTATGAGATTATGAAAGATATTAATAACATTCCACCCATGAGGCCACTAGGTAATTGGACTGCACGAAAGGGCTACGCCACATAGTGTTTTCTCTCTTCTCTGTCTCTGTCTCCTTATGTCTGTTTTCTAGAAGGTTCTTCTGACAGAACAGATCCTCCTCACGTCAACAACATGTCTTCTCTCAGGCTCATCTCACTCTGTGTTAAAGGTCAGTCAATATCCTACTAGTGATGGCAGTGAAAAAGCTGTGAGACATTTTTTATTTAGCCAATGTCCCTTATATTCCCTCGCCTAACCCACATCACAACATGGTAACGTTACGTTACTGTATCTTTTTTTCTGAACAAATAAGCAGGCCCTTCTCTTCTCTCTCCTCTCTTATCAATTGGCCCCTATTTTCTTCCCTACTACACCCAGCAACATCGTAAAACTGTGTTCGCTGCATTCTGCGTCAGCTCCAAAATAATCATGTCCTCTCTCTTGCTCTGTCATTATCTCTCCATCACCCCCCCCCCCCCACACACACACACCCCGCGCCTGCCTACCAAATTATGTAACATTGCTGCCTTGGTAACTAACCCTCGTCGTTGGACTCCCTAATCTCTCCCTTCGAACTGGCCATTATAGAACGCCATTCTGTGCACACCTGTATGCTATGGGGGGATTGCACCACGGGGGGGGGGGGGGGGGGGGGGCAACTGTCTGCCTGCCTGGCGTTGCCTGGTGAATCATTTCGGCAGAAGTCTGGTATTTGCTCCACAGTGTGGGGATCTGGGGATCTCTCTCTCTTTCCCTGCATTATCGCACTTTTGCTTTCCTCCTCCTTTCTCGCTCTCTTTATTTTCTTTCTCTCTCTCTACCCCCCATATCTTTGCATCTGTCCTGCTATCCCCTCTCTCTGTCTCTATCACCTCTATCATCTTTCTCTCCCTCCCTTTTGCCCTTCTCATTTTCTCGCTCCCCCTCTCTTCTCTCGTCTTCTCTCTACCCTCTCTCCACTGCTTTCTCTGGAAGACTGGGGCTTAATTAAATATTAACCGGTGCTCTGCGCAGCGCGGTGGGGGCGTGAGGGAAGGCCTGAGTCGAGACTGGGGCTGAGGGATGGGGGTGTAGTGGGTGAGTAGGTGAGGGGAGAGCCTGCCTGCCTCCCTCCCTCCCTGAGCCGGGGCTAGGCGCTGGAGCCTCATCAGCTGAGGACTCCTCTGGCTGGGCTGCGTGGGCAACAACGGGGAACACACCGGCTAGAATGAATCGGCTAACCCGAACACACACACACATAAACAGAAATACACGAGCGTGTACGTACGTATGCTACACGCACGCGCACACATGTACGCACACATGCACAAACACACACACAGACACACACACGACAGAAGCTAAGCTTATAGTATTTATCATCTTTATTACTTTATTACTTTCTTCAGAGTTTTCCCTAAACTGATTTTATTACATTGCCATCAGATTATCTAGTCTCTGAGCTGCATGTACTTATCGGCCTTGGAAAGTGATTCATGACAGCCACAACATATACAGACAAGAGTTTGGCTTGGTTTTGCCTCGAAGCCCTTACAGTACAAAATCACTATAGATACCTCTCCTGGACCAGCCTTTTACAATGTTTGTGACATTCACACAGACACTAATGGACACTCACTAAACTATTGCAACAAAATCAGTCTTGGAAAACCACAGTCACTCACAACCATTCGACTCTCAAGACATTTCAAAGTCCATTTTAGAGCTATATATATCTCCCTGTCTTCTCTCTCTATTTGGGCTATATCAGGGATGTTGTGCTGTGCCCGCTCTATACCCATCCAAAATAATTGGACTCTCTACAGACATTTTATGATCCCTTTTAGAACTACATATCCCTCTCCCAGGGTCTCTCCAGGTACACTAAGTATTTAGACTTTGTTTGGGAGGCTGGCAGAGCCAGTCCTGGATCATCCATAATATATGACACACTCTAATGGGGGTAAACAGAAAGTTACCCCAAGGCGGGAAGGGAAACGCTGGGGAGAGAATCCAAACTATGGAGTAAAAATGTACTGTATACTGGGTGGTGGGTGCCAAATGGAACAACAACAGCTTGCGAGCAGAAGTTTTGTTTGTTGGGGGGTTAGGGGATGTGTGTGTGTGTGTGTGTGTGTGTGTGTGTGTGTGTGTGTGTGTGTGTGTGTGTGTGTGTGTGTGTGTGTGTGTGTGTGTGTGTGTGTGTGTGTGTGTGTGTGTGTGTGTGTGCGTGTGTGCTTTTACTTACATGTGTGTGCATTGAAGTACCCCGAGGCCTACTGGTTTACATACAAGTCAGGGTTAGGTTATATGTCTTCAGATCACATCCTGAATTGACTGCCTTCAATTCGAATTTAGCCCATATGACAACCTGGTCTCAGAGTATTTTTTATTATTCTTTACATAAATCGAATACACTGCATTTAGTATGATATGTTACGTTTGGTATGGTATGTATTAATTTGTGGATGTCGATAATCTATTTCATATGCTTTATTATGAATTACAATTCGTATGGTATGATGCGAACTTGCTAAATGCTAAATATGCTAAATATGTTACGAATTTGCAAATGTACAATATGTTTGCAAATTTGCAAAACATATGAGATGTTACGAAATCCAATTTGTTGTGGCTCATGTTAGCTAGTTGGCTAGGTGGCTAATGCTAATGTTAGCTAGCTGGCTAACGTTAGCTAGGCTAGGGGTTAGGGTTAAGGTTAGGAGTTAGGTTAAATGGTTATGGTTATGGTTATGGTTAGGGTTAGCTAAAAGTGTTAAGGTTAGGGTTAGGAGAAGGGTTAGCTAACATGCTAAGTAGCTGCAAAGTAGCTAAAAAGTAGAAAGTATACTGAACAAAAATATAAACGCAACATGCAACAATTTCAACGAATTTACTGAGTTACAGTTCATATAAGGAAATCCGTAAATTGAAATAAATTAATTAGGCCCTAATCTATGGATTTAACATGACTGGGCAGGGGCGCATCCATGGGTGGGCCTGGGAGGTCATAGGCCCACCCAATGGGGAGCCAGGCCCAGCCAATCAGAATGAGTTTTTCCCCACAAAGGGGCTTTATTACAGAAATAAATACTCCCCAGTTTCATCAGCTGTCTAGTTGGCTGGTCTCAGACGATCCCGCAGGTGAAGAAGCTGCAAAGTGGAGGTCCTGGACGGGTGTGGTTACACATGGTCGACGGATGTGAAGCCAGTTGGACATACTGCCAAATTCTCTAAAACGACGTTGAAGGCGGCTTATGGTAGAGAAATTAACATAAAATTATCTGGCAACAGCTTTGGTGGACATCCCTAATGTCAACATGCCAATTGCACGCTCCCTCAAAACTTGAGACATCTGTGGCATTGTGTTGTGTGAGTGACAAAACTGCACCTTTTAGAGTGGCTTTTTTATCCCCAGCACAAGGTGCACCTATGTAATGATCATGCTGTTTAATCATCTTCTTGATATGCCACACCTGTCAAGTGGATGGATTATCTTGGCACAGAAGAAATGCTCACTAACAGGGAAGTAAACACATTTTTGAACAAAATTTGAGAGAAATAAGCTTTTTGTGCATATAGAACATTTTCTAGGATTTTTTATTACCGCTCATGAAACATGGGACCTACACTTTACATGTTGCGCTTATATTTTTGTTCGGTAAAGTTTAAAAGTTCCTAATTAGCTAAAAAGTTATTTAATAATTTTATGAGTCTATGAGACCAGGCTGCATTGGCCACCTCCATTTTCCAGCATCCCTGGAGTCAAGACCATGATCAACCTGATAGACAGACAGAAATAGTCATTAGAAAGTGTAGTCTTGTGATATCAATAGCCCTACATTGAGGGACAAAAATGTTGGCAAGCAAGCACACACAGGCGTTACATTTATGGAATGTTCTGTGGATGGAAGGGAGAACACATTGGATATTGAACATGGTGCAGCAACCAATTTGAGCAGTTGTTCGATTACTTACTAACTCCAAATATAATATTCTTATGTAACATTAGTTATATTTTCATTAAGTTTACCTAGAGTTGTGCCCTCTCCAAAGGGTTGAAATCTCACCCACGCACTTCTCTCCTGTTGGCCTACAGTAGGCCTAAACACACAATCATGGAATGTTTAACAATGAGCTTGCCTGCATTGCTCCAGTCAGCATCGGGCCGGGGGAAACATCGATTTCCTGTCACAGCCATCGAGGAGTCCCCGCTCCCTGGCTTGCTTTTGGGCTGGAACAGCCAGGGGGAACATCAGTAGCCCACAGGCGTTCTGGCAGCGTTTAGTGGCGGTTTGTTAATTCGACCTATTAGCTCCGTGAGTGGCAGAGAGTTTCCCGGAGTAGCCTATTGAGTAGGGGAGGCCGGGGTAACCCCGCAATTAGTCGGATAGGATAGTCCTGGCCCAGAGCCTCGTCAGCATCCGCTGGCCTCCGGTATCATTCATCAATGACAAAGAGGTAGGTAGAGAAAGCATATTCCTAATCTTAAACAATTGCAGGGGATGGATATAATGAGTGATGCGTAATTTACACGTCCATAGACGATCATGTCTCAACTCAATTTGCGGTATTCAATTATCTCTGCTGCTGGTCAAAGTAATCTCCGTACCATGGATGTTCATAATAGTAGCTTAATAACGCTTTCATAACCACTCTCAAGGGCTCGAACCATTTCAATGCCAGGTAAGCAGCCCTGAATAGGCCTACGCCTACAACGCACTAATTAATAGGATTCCCAAAACCAAGTGAAAGAAAACGGCTATATTCACATAGCTTATTGGTATATGCATTTTGACAGCAAAGACGAAAAAAATATATAGCAATAACACGCGCTACTGGCATCATTGCACAGGATTTCACGCGGCCATCCTGAAGGAATCAACTGTCTGGCCTCTCTCTTCTCTTCCTCTCACATGTCAAACTGCTGATGTCTAACTAACTCATTCATCGACGAGGTAGACAATAATGTTTGAAGTTCAATTCTTCAAAAAGTTTTAATTTTTTATATTTTTTTAATATTTTTTTTACGTCTCCTCGGTGCACCTTTTTTTGTGGGTCAACGGGATGGGTAGGCTGGCTAATGAACGTATTGTGAACGCGTCAAACCAATGTCCTCTTTCAGATATTATAATGCAACATTCATAACAATAGTATAATTTGTCAAATATATGAACACATTTCTGTTGCCTTTTTGTGCGCTCGTGTTGATGCAGAACTGCAATTTCATTGCGTAATATAACTGAGACCCATACTGAAACGAGCTGCTTAGTTCACGCTTTATTACATTTCCGTTTAGATCATTTAAAAGCTTGCAATGCAGCTGAAAGGTATAAGCTTCTATCTAAAATAAAGGCACTGGTGTTTTCCTTTCTGGTTTGTTTAAGGGGGGAGTATGATGCTGAGTGCTGACATTACTTATTGTACGGTGTACTGAGTAGAGCGCTGGACTTGAGCGGCGCTCTACCTCTCATTCACTGCTGCCAAGCACTGATCAGCGCTACCTCAGGAAGCTCCAAATAAGGGCAAGGAAATGGAAACCCACCGGAATAGTTCCTTACTTAGACACAACCTTATATGGCATGGCGGAGCCGGGTTTTCCGGCAAGCGCGCAGCCTGCTGCACAGATGGGAAAGCCGAATCTGAACTATGGGCCATCAGGGAGACAGCAAGAATTATGCCGCCTTCTCTAGCAGGGATTATCCTATGAAGATGCATCGATTCAGGGTTGAGGAAGAGCGGTTATCTTCCCGCGATTTATTGCACTGGTTCAGTATAAAGTGTCTCCTCTCTGCTTTCCCCCTGGCCAACGTCATGTGTCCTCCACTGCAGTGCCTAAATATGGGCTTCCTTCACTCCATATATGGACATCTACGTCACGGAGAAAGGGTATATAAAGGAGTGGGGATTCTCTGAGCATGAGAGTGCGCCCTCAGAGCTCAGAACAGCGAACCTTAGAGCAGAGATAGACAGATACACACACACATATACAGCGCTATCTCCCAAACTAAGAACATTTTCACTCAAAAAGTAAAAGTGAATTCAAAGCAACAACAACAACACATTATCCAAAAGGGCAACACCCTTATTGGATTCAACTAGTGAAAAGAAAAAATATATTAATGATTATTTATCATTAATTTTAGGGAATGAGTAAAAGGGACATCTGATCTGAATACTCTTCTCTGAAAGAAAAGAAAAAAGTGGATTTTTACTCATCTTGGACAAGAGGAGGAACAAGACAAGAATACTCTTGGAGAACCAGAGAAAAGAGGGAACGAAGTCTGACCCTGCTCCCGAAAGTGGACTGGTGATTTCCTCCACCTGAGAGAGGAACATCACCACTCTGCCCAGCCTGCACCAAGCCTCGCTGCACTCCTCTCCAGCGCAGCCTCAGCCCCTTACAGCACCACGTCCCTGGAGGATGGCTGCAACCAAGACAGAGATGCTCCATCCAGCCCTGCAGATCTCAGACCCCCTCAGCTTCCCCCATTCTCCCATGGATAACTATCCCAAGCTGGAGGAGATGATGATGCTGAGCTCTGCTGGGACCCCCTACCTCTCCGCCTCGGCGACCGATGGAGCAGGTTTCGGATCGGGGGAGCCAGGAGAGCAGTATGACCACATTACTGGAGGTAAGAGTATATCCTTGGTCTATTGCTGTATGGAACTACTGTACTGTATTGCATTGTATTGTATGATAGACTGCATTCTGCAAACTAGCAGAATGCATGGCATGAAACAGTTTATACATAATGCATAATAATGCATGATCATTATTTGTGTTCAGCTGGCAACTATTCATTACATTTCAGCTTCAAGAGAAGACCCTTGATATATTGAATATGCTCTTTGAATGAGATATGTCTACTTCTGTTGATGTTTAGATTTTTTTTTTAAAGAAAAAAGTAATGAAATATATTAAAGCAATTGAACGAATGATGATTGGAAATACATAACCCCCCCCCAAAATCGAGAATTTTAAAAATTAAATTGGAGCTCTTCATCACTATTGGATTGTATTTGAGCTTCAGCATTGCTCACTCATTGCATACCTTCAGACAGTCTCGAGCTAAATTCAAATTGCATTCCTAAAACCAGCTGAACTGCAGTTTCAGTAATCAATTGCCTTAGGCTATGTGGTGGACTTCAAGAGCTTGGCTCGTGTGTGTGTGTGACAGAAAAGAAGAAAAAAATGCTTTAAAACAAAAATCTTTAAAAAATGCATGCAGATGGCTTGGCTTGACTTGCACGACAGCTCTTGTCCATCTTTTAGTTAGTGGAGGAAATGGCTGGTGTGGGAGTTTAGAGGTGGGAAAGTGCTGGGGTTGCTTGGCTGGGAGGGAGGCTGGTTCTCCTGCTTCGCGTAGGCACCTGCTGCTCTTAGAGAGGAGAGGGGCAACACTGTCCACCTCTCTGGCAGGATTCCCCCTCAGTCCCTCCCTCCCTCCCTCCCTCCCTCCCTCCCTCCCTCCCTCCCTCCCTCCCTCCCTCCCTCCCTCCCTCCCTCCCTCCCTCCTGCATATTAATTGATTCATGTCTCCTTTCCTCTTTCTCTCTGCAGATACATTACCTGATATCTCCATGAACTGTGAGAAGTCGATGGGAGAGCAGAGCTACTCCAGCCAGCGGCTGCCTCCTATCTCTTACACTGGCCGCTTCACCCTGGAGCCTGCCACCAACTGCAGCAACAGCCTGTGGGCCGAGCCCCTATTCAGTCTGGTCAGTGGGCTGGTGGGGATCAACACCCCCTCCACCTCCGCCCCGCCCTCCTCCGCCTCTCAGACCGGCACCTCTTCCTCGTTGTCCTCCTCTATCTCGTCCATCGCCATCTCCTCTCAGAGCTCCAGTCTGAGCTGCTCTGTCCACCACAGTGAGAATAACCCCATCTATTCAGCTGCTCCTACCTACTCCAGCGCCAGCCCTGACATCTTCTCCGACCAGGGCCAGGGCTTCCCCAGCCCAGCCGGAGGGTCGCTCCAGTACAACCCTCCAGCCTACCCCAATGGGAAGATGTGTGGCACCAGCTTCCCTGTGCCCATGATCCCTGACTACCTCTTCCCCCAGCAGCAGGGGGAGATTAGCCTGCTACCTGACCAGAAGCCCTTCCAGAACGGGTCAAGCCAGCCCTCCCTCACCCCCCTGTCCACCATTAAAGCCTTCGCCACCCAGACGGGCTCCCAAGACCTGAAGAGTGTCTACCAGTCCCAGCTGATCAAGCCCAGCCGCATGCGCAAGTACCCCAATCGTCCCAGCAAGACGCCGCCCCACGAGAGGCCGTATGCCTGCCCCGTGGAGACGTGTGACCGCCGTTTCTCCCGCTCAGACGAGTTGACACGCCACATCCGCATCCACACAGGCCAGAAGCCCTTCCAGTGCCGTATCTGCATGCGCAACTTCAGCCGCAGTGACCACCTGACCACGCACATACGCACGCACACCGGTGAGAAGCCCTTCGCCTGCGAGATCTGTGGACGCAAGTTTGCCCGCAGCGACGAGAGGAAGAGGCACACCAAGATCCATCTGAGGCAGAAGGACAAGAAGGCGGAGAAAGGTGGGATGGCTGGGGCGGTGGCTGTAGCAGCAGCTTCAGTATCAGCCCCCTCCCCTGTCTCTAGCTACCCTTCTCCCATCACCTCCTACCCCTCCCCGGTCTCCTCCTACCCCTCCCCAGTCACATCCTGCTACTCATCTCCCATCCACACCTCGTACCCCTCTCCCTCCATCGCCACCACCTACCCCTCTGTCTCCATGTCCATGTCCAGTACCTTTCAGTCCTCCATGGCCTCCTCCTTCCCCTCCTCTGTAGCCTCCATCTACTCCTCTCCGGTTCCCACCCCGCTGTCAGACATGCAGTCCACACTCTCCCCAAGGACAATCGAGATCTGCTAAGTAAGACAAAGAGAAAACACTTTTTATTCTCTCCTCCTCCTCACCACTCCTTACAATCTCTTTGAGGGGAGAAATCAACATCAAAAGACTTGTTATTCACCTTCTGAAAAGCACTTTTCTGCCTGCTCCCTCCGCAAGCTCTGTTCAGTGAATCCTCAGATTCACCTGAAGAAGAGATTTAAAAAAAAAAAAAAAACACACGTCAAGGACTGGGCAAAGACAATATAGTAGAGAAAAAGGGATTTTTTTCTCTCTCTCTGTTGATAAAGCATATGCAGTGCTTCAAACAAAGCATACAAGACTTTCTAGAGCCAGAGTTGAACCCGGCACCGTTCCTATTAGTGAACGCACAGACGGAGACAAACAGACAGACAGACTGAACATTGCCTGGTACTAAGGCACGCTTTCCCTCCGAGGCTATCATTTACATTACAAAAGACATTGAATGATATACATAAGCTACATAATATGTATATTGTACTCGTGCCATGTTTTTCTCTTCCCCCCCCCCCATTCTTTGGTACCATTGATGTGAAAAACTTATTTGCATTGTATTATTTGAAGTGAGCAGGGCCATATTTTCTATTCTAATAATTTCTCTATGATGTAGTGATGACGATGCTGTGATGCGTTTTTTTTTTGATGATGAAATAAGCACTTAAGTATTCAAGCATGTGTTAAGAGTGATGTTAGTTTCTATTGTTTTGTAAATATCATCCACTGGTACTATCTTTCTCTTTCTCACATCATCTGACATATCAGTCTGTTATGTGGACAAAAAAACGAGAGAAAAAAAAAAACTTCAACTTTAAAAAAACTAAAAACTAAACAGCCAACGTTCCCGTTTTTGGTGCCTTTTTGTGAAGCCTTGCTAATGTTTTGACATGGCTGTGTGCGAGAGATTGATGCGTTGCGTCTCGCCTTAAGGGTTGAAGGGATATTTTTGTTACAGAATGTAAGTTATACTCAGACAAAAGAGGAAGGAAAAGAAAGGGACGAGACGACATGAGGGCACTGCTTCATTTCTTTAGAATGTAAGCAAAATGATAAACTATATTTTTTTAACAGAAAAAAAAATGTCAATATCCACATCCTCTTGTTGGAATGTTGTACTTACCTACTGAGTAGGCATGGGATTCTTTTGTATGTTATATACATGCGGCTCATTATTTTGTGGTTTATCTTTATTTTGTATTTGTGTTTGTAAAATCAAGTGACTGTTTCTGGCTTCTCAACACATTGAATGCGCTTAACTGCCAATGGGATATTTGGTGTACATGATATCCTCCCAGAAATGAAATATAAATAAAATATAAATATATATGTATAGAATTGCCTTCCATACTTTATTATTGACTGGTTTCAAATATTTCCATTGGTACATGACAAAAATCATATTAGAGCATCTCACCCTCACCCATCCATCCCATACATTACAGCCTATATACATGCACATCATAGGCTATATCAAAGTCCAATATGTGCATGCTCAAAAGGTGAATTCCCCCACAGTTCCCACATCATGGGGACCTTTAGCCTAATTGAAGAGACATTTCCCAGCATGATTTCATGGTCACTGCATTGATCATTGTTCTCCTGTTGAACTCTCATTGAAAGATTGACTATCTAGACTATATGAAGATGGGGACTCGCAACTACAGTACATGCTACTTTGAGATATTAGGCTAATTGATATGAACCCCGTCCCCTGCTATTTGTGCATGAGCGGAAGTGTTTAAACAAGATGAAAATCATTCAATCATATTGTTTTTAGATTTTGGACATTCAGGTCATTTTTACGTAGGCTAAGGGCTTTATTCAATCCGTAACGCTGAAGATCCGCTTGATAGTGCAATTTACAATTAAAGGCAATGTTCCAGCAGTCGCGGACACTGCATTCACTGTAAACACTGCATATGTCGGCTCAATCGGAAATTACCTTGACATTTTTATGCAGATCTTTTGTGATACTTCGGCTTGAATCCAGCCCTTACTACACACAGTGCCTTCAGAAAGTATTCATACTCCTTGACTAATTCCACATTTTGTTGTGTTACAGCTTGAATTCAAAATTGATGAAATAGATTGTTTTCTCACCCATCTACACACAATACCCAATAACGACAAAGTGAAAACATGTTTTTAGACATTTTTGCTAATGCAATGAAAATGAAATACAGAAAAATCTAATTTACGTAAGTATTCACACCCCTGAGTAATACTTTGTAGAAGCACCTTTGGCAGCACTTACATCTGTGAGTCTCTAAGAGCTTTCCACATCTGTATTGTTCAACATTTGCCCATTACTCTTTTCAAAATCCTTCAAGCTCTGTGGCAAGACCCTTTTCAGTGTAGATTTGGCCTTGTGTTTTAGGTTATTGTCCTGCTGAAAGATTAATTCATCTCGCAGTGTCTGGTGGTGTAAGGACCTACGCTGGAGATGAGAAGCAAGTACAGGGAGTGAACATTTAATGGAAAATGGACATCAAACCAAACAAGAACAGCATCTGGACAGGGAGAACAAAACGACATTACGACAATAATGATGACACGGGGAACAAAACTGGGGAACAGACAGATATAGAGGGGGCAATCAACAACGCAAAGGAGTC
The DNA here is from genome assembly GCF_016432855.1 of Salvelinus namaycush. Classification (NCBI taxonomy): domain Eukaryota; kingdom Metazoa; phylum Chordata; class Actinopteri; order Salmoniformes; family Salmonidae; genus Salvelinus; species Salvelinus namaycush. The sequence continues at coordinate 32,884,954 of NC_052311.1, forward strand.
CAGGTGAGTCCAATGAGCGCTGATATGTGTAATGAAGGGCAGCCTGGTGCCCTCGAGAGGGAGCAGGAGCATGCGTGACAGTACCCTCCCTCTAGGGGTGCCACCCGGCGTCCCACCTGGGCGAGCCTGATGGGTCGGCCGACGCATGGACGCTGGACAAGCTGGCTGAGGCATGACGTGGGATGGGAGCCTGCTGAGCCAACCGAGGCAAGGAAACCTCTCGAGCCAGCTAAAGCGTGGAAGCTCGACGAGCCAGCAGAGGCACCCCCGGTTCCATCGGCGGCGGCACCCGTCACCACCAAAAACAAAAAACAAGAACTCCCTGATGCTTCAAGTAGTGGTGTCAGCATTTTGTAAGACCGACGCTGGAGACGAGAGGCAAGTTCAGGGACTGTACATTTAATGGAAAACGGACATCAAACAAAACAAGAAAATTCCGACAATAATGCTGACACGGGGAACAAAACTGAGGAACAGACAGATACAGAGGGGGCAATCAACAACATGAAGTAGTCCAATGAGCGCTGATGTGCGTAATGATGGTGACAGGTGTGTGTAATGAAGGGCAGCCTGGCACCCTTGAGCACCAGAGAGAGGGAGCGAGAGCAGGCGTGACAGGAGGATAGCAGACTGAACCAGGTTTTCCTCTAGGATTTTGCCTGTGCTTAGCTCCTTTCCGTTTCTTTTTTATCCTGAAAAACACTCCAGTCCTTAACGATTACAAGCATACCCATAACATGATGCAGCCACCACTATACTTGAAAATATGGAGAGTGGTAGTAATGTGTTGTATTGGATTTGCCCCAAACGTAACACTTTGTATTCAGGACAAAAAGTGAATTGCTTTGCCACATATTGCACAGTATTACTTTAGTGCCTTGTTGCAAACAGGATGTATATTTAGGAATAATTAAATTCTATATGTATTGTTTTGAGACTGCGTGGCATTATTATCGAATGCACGAAGAAGATGAAAGCGTGGACAGTAACAAGTGCTTCTCCAGTATCTAAGAGAGGATTTTAACCGCCACCTATTTCAAAGAAGGTAAGTTACATTGCCATTTATATATTCATCATGATTATCACTAAAAATGTAATCTGCCTAGTGCTCATTCTGATTACTAGACCACTCCACCGTCCCTCTCTTCCTTGTGGTGTTCATGCGGCCGGGCTTAATTGTAGGCATGTAAGCTACTGAGAGATGTAAATTATCTGAGAACATTAATTTATGTACAAAAATGGAAGGCCTAATTGGCACATGTGATAATAGCTTATCAGTTTCAGTCCTATTTAGATTAATTAATCCAAATTCTGAAGATTAGGCCGATTTAAGAAGCACAGGCTACGCAGCCTTTCATCATGGCGCAGTCATCAAATATCCTCCTCCAACTTTTAAAAGTTGCCAAACATCATTGAACCCAGAGCACTATATAACTGTACTGACATCCATATGGTGCAGACAAGTAGGCCTAGAGTTTTTTCCCCCCAAAGTTAGGGTGTGCAATACACTCACCACGAAAATACGCACAAATGCAAACACAGCTAAAAAAGGAAGAGGGAAAACAAGTAAAAGAGAGAGGCATAGAGGAAAAGGAAAATAATTAAAATAATTGGTCTCCTGATCCCAAATTGACTTTCTAAACTAGGTTTGATGAGGTGTGTGTGTGTGTGTGCGTGTGTGTGTGTGTGTGCGTGTGTGAGATTTTGCCATGTTAGCAGTGTTATCCTCCGTCCCAATGCTCCAGTGTATATCCCTTAGCTAACACTCAGAGTCCCCCCAATAGACACACCCCTCTTCTCTTCCGCTGACTGAAAGTGTGTATGTGTGTATATGTGTGTGTATGTGTGTGTGTCCAAACACAACAAAACAATGCAGAGATAGAAACAGTAACAACAACAGCCGGCAATCAAACAATACAGCACTACTGGAAGATAAAGGGTGCCCCATTTTTCAGGCGGATCCATTTACATAATTACTGTACAGTAATTGAATTATACACAACAATATGTTCCAGGCATGGACACACACCCGAACACACACACACAAGCACAAACCAGCACTGAAGTTCAATTCCTGAGGGGCAGTCGCGAGGACCGAGATTGCACCTTTTCTTCAACTAAAAAGCATTTTACATTTCACCACCCGTAGTGTTTTAAAAAGCCAAATGTTTTCCATCATTGTCTACAGTCTTATTGTGGTCACAGAGTCTATATGTGATATGAAAATCTATTAGCTCTTGCTCTAATCTGAATGCACATTGTTGTCTTTGTGAGGTCTTGTTTACTGCCAGATTGCAGCATATGGAGGTACTCAGACTGCATTCAGTGCAAGGCGGGAAGTTATTTTGGGCCAACTTTGTCACAACGTGTCCAACACACCAACTTCAGAGCCTGGGATGTGTGCATTACTGTTTCCCTTTGCTTCTGTTCTCAGGCTTTCTAGCACACTCGCAGGCATGTTCTGTTTGAGGAGTGGTGGTGGGGGCAGAATGGGGTCAAGGGAGGGAGTGTTGTGGCTTCACAGTGCCCTAACCCACAATGGAGCCACCTCATGGCCCCCACAGGCCTCCACTTCAAGAGTCCTTTGTTAAAAAATGTATTTGTTCTCTTATTCTTTCTGGGGAGCTGTGTGATAGAGTACAAAAAGCCTGACAAAAAGGGAGTCATTTCTTTCTCCCTTAGTCCCTTCTCCCTCTAATTTTCTCTCTCTTTCACTCTTTCTCTCTCTCCTTTGTTCTTTCTCTCTCTCCTTTGCTCTTTCTCGCTCTCATTTGCTCACCTGTCTCTGCTTCGCTCTTTCTTTTCTTGTCTCTTCCCTTTCCCTCTCACTCCCCTTCTCTCTCCATCTCTATCTCCGCCTCTTTCCCTCTCCGTCTCCCCTTCTCTCTCTCTCTCCTCTCTCCTGTGCGCTGCTGATTTATCTGGCGATGCTAATGATCCGTCCCCTCTATTCTGATGCAAGGTCTGTTCCCTTTCATCCACATACAAATGTGATCTTATTGCCTCTTCACCCTCGGGCCTTTTAAGATGCTTTTTTGAAATATGCAGTTTGATAAGCATATCATTGGCTAAGTCCCCGCAGTGATTAGAGCAGGCTTTAATGTGAGCAGGGAGTGAGGCTGGAGGTTCTGAACTCCTGGCTCCTGGCTCCTCGGCCCTTGGCATATGTTGGGGCCGCTGGGAGCTCACTGTAGTGGTGAAGAGGGCCCACACACACACACACGGCTGCTCCAGAACAGCTCTCTCTCATCCTTTCACCTCAGCAGGGAGATATTAAACAGTGGAAGGACACTGGGGGATGAGCCTCTCAGTCTCTCAGACTCTCTGACTGTGTGAATGAAGACCTTACTGGTACGGTATCCTACATCTCTATTCCAGGAGGAGGACAGAGACTGTGGGAGTAGGATTTGCTTGAAAGTATTTTTGTTGTGCTTCTTGTGGACATACAAAGTGACCTCATTCTGAGTAGGATGTCCAGGATGCCTTTTCATGTCACTGACCACTAGGGAACACAGGATACATTTACTGTAGCAGGTGCTTTTAATAATTTCTCATGCAACATTTCATGCACCATTTCATGCACCATTTCATGCACCATTTCATGCACCCAAATCCTGTTGATTCTTAAGGATGTTCACGCAGTATATCTATTTTCTTATTACAACTAATTGGTTCCCAGACCCTGTTATTTGGGCTTGTTATTACAAACAGAGTGAAATGTGTTTTGCTGGTCATGAAGATGAGGTCATTAAAGATGGTCGGATGTGGCCGTTCATCAATGGCATTGTTTATTATGACAGGTCGGGGCCTTGTGATTTAGGCGTGAAATCTGTTCCACCAAGCTGAGAAAACGTCTGTCTGCCAGCTCTGACGTCACCACTCAATTATCTCCCGACGCTGTCAGACCAGACCTGACCAGACCACTCTCACACCAAGCTAACCCAACAGATGCGGTTTTTAACCTGTACCCACACACACACATACGCACGCACGCAGGATATCACCTGTTGCTCTCCCCAGCTGGGCTCGGTTGGGAGTGTGTGTGTCCCTGTGTGTGTGTGTGTGTGTGTGTGTGTGTGTGTGTGTGTGTGTGTGTGTGCGCGTGAGCGTGCGTTTGTGTGTGTGACTCTACTTTGGCCTCAACACTCGCCATTATTCTGAACACGTTTACTCTTTCAGTAGCGTTAATTGCCCTTCCAAGGACACACACGCTTTTTCATCAAGTACAGTCCAATCGAAAACGACAACAAAAATAACAGCTCGCTCAAGTATCACCAAATTAAATGCCACTTCTACTCCACTTCAAGTAGCACACTGCTTTAACAAAGGCACCTAGGTGGCAAGGAAACACAAACAGATTCCCCATGAGACTCCACTGTTGTTTCCCTCTCTTTCCCAGCCTGGCTATCGGATACGCCTATAAGCCTGGCTATGTACACCGCCTTTAAGACTAAAGTCAATAAATACAGTCAAGCCCTTCAGAGAGGCTTCGGCTCCTGTCATGATAAAACTGATGCTATGCTACACTCCACTTCCCACTGCCTAGTACACAGCAGGGTGCTAACTACTGTATTGTATGTTTAAAGTGGTGTACAGAAAATAGAGATGCAATGTTTAGATCTGTCACAATGCCCTATTCTTCACAACAGAAAGCCATACTGCTGAAATACATGATATACAGTTCTATATATGGGATATGATGGATATTGATCAGTGGGCTTCTCTGAGGAGGAAGGGGAGGACCATTCTACTACGTGAATTTCATAAAAACAAATATAGTTAAACATTAAAAAAGGTATCCTTTTAAGACAAAATGATACAAAAAAACGTCAACAAAATAACTGATTAAAACACACTAATTTGCAATGAAGGTCTACAGTAGTCTCAACAGCACCATCTAGGGTAGCACCATGGTGTAGCCGGAGGACAATTATTTTCTGTCCTCTTCTGGGTACGTTGCCTTCAATACAAACCCTAGGAGGCTCATGGTTCTCACCCCCTTCCATAGATTTACACAGTAATTACGACAACTTCCGGAGGAGGTTCTCCAACCTATCAGAGGTCTTTCAGGATGAACTGACATATTGTCTAAAGGATCAGAGAATGAATCTAGTACTGAAAGCATAAGCTACAGCTAGCTAGCAATGTAATTAATAAATTGTGACGAGCCTCACCATCAGTGACTGCCTGGCGGTGACAGTGTGGTCAGGGAGCTAACGACAGATCAGGAGCATACATAACTTTGCTGCAACTCTTCCAAGTCAATGTAAGCTTTTGATTTTATTAACTTATTGCTCCCAGGGCCCGCCGGTGTTACTGCGAAACTGCTTGCTGTACAATGTCATGCTAAGCCTCCCTTGGTTGGATGTATTCCCAGACCTCAAAGTGAGTCACGGGGATTCACTGTGCCGTTGACGGATCAGCGGTTTCACTGGAAGGTCAAAGGATAATGAGAGTCATAGTGGTTTCACAAGAACCAAGACAATAGTACAGTATACAGTACGTTACCAGTGTTACCACACTAATTCAAAGTCATGGGGTTTGGTGGTTGTGGTCAGATGGTGATTTGTCAGCTTAGCAGAAACTATTGTCCAAAGGGACCACAGGATCGCAGTTGGTAGGCTTTAACTTATTTCTGTAAAGCTAAATATTTTCATGGAATATTTGTTGATGTTGAGGGTAGAACAATGCTTTATTCACAGAAAGACTCTGGTTGTCAGTCCTATTGCTTAATCATAGTTTTTTTTTACCATGATGTGTTTAAAACTTACAATATTTTTGCTGAAAGAAAGAAGGAGTGCTGAGGGGGAATCTCTTCTGTCCAGATGTTCAATTAGGTGACATCGTCAACTGTCAATCAAAACAGAGAGCAGTTCTCACAGCCGTGGGAAGTAGGGGTGCTGAGGCTATGGCACCCCCTGAACAATCTTAAAAAAACAAAGAAAATTAAAAGTTACAATTGTTTAATAAAGTTCTGCACTGGGCCTTACTAGTCATGTATTAGTGGAGTGATATAGCTGGCAGTAGCACAGGCAACAACAACAACAACAGCACATCTGTGCATACAAAAAACTGCTAGATGTACAGAATATTATCCATGTCCTCATTCAGCCACAACTATAAGAAACATCGATATAACAGTTTTTCAGATTTTTTTGTTTTTTATTTCCCCACAAAAGTTGTGCACTGGGCCTTTACTAGTTATGTGTTAGTGGACTGATACAGCCATCTGTAGCGCGAAAAAAATTGCAGCACCCCCACCCCCAAAGATCTTCCCGCAGCTATGGCAATTGTCCTACTCCTACCCGGCACACTACAGCCACCTGCTACGAGCTGTAGTGAGAGAACATGCGGTTCACACACACACACACACACACACACACACACACACACACACACACACACACACACACACACACACACACACACACACACACACACACACACACACACACACACACACACACACACACACACACACACACACACACACACACACTCAATCTATTTACTCCCTTCTTTTCCCATATCTGTCCCTTTCTCCCTGCGTAGCGCCGACAGACCTCATCACAATTTAATCTTTTACCATAAAGTCCCCTTCACAGCCAAGGGCCATTCAGAATCCATTGACTCAGTCATTAGGTAATGCCTTCATGCATGTGAAATGAATTCATGATAAATAACATAACGTGCCACATGAAGAAAGCTTCAGTCACGCAACCAAAACAGTGGCAAATGTGATACACTGGGATAACTAATAGCGCTTGTCACAGGGAGAGGGAAGCACTTTGTCCTGCTAGCTACACTGACTGACTTGTAAGCCTTCTGTAGTTGTGTGTGTGTGCGCACACACACCTCTCCGTGCTTGCATTCCCTCGTGCCCTGTGTTAGGTGTTACAGGTATTACAAAAGAAACACACCTACAAGAGGTGATGTAAGAGCACTCTCCATCCTGCCAGCATTAAGCTCCTTTTATAATGGCATAGTCACCCCCTCTGGAAAAACACTGTAGCGGTAAAACTAGGCAAACAGGTGTAGGGAGTTGTTAGACGGTGTGTGTATGTGTGTTTGTGTGTGTGTGTGTGTGTGTGTGTCTGTGCCTTTAACAGTGTGTGTGTGTGTGTGTGTGTGTGTGTGTGTGTGTGTGTGTGTGTGTGTGTGTGTGTGTGTGTGTGTGTGTGTGTGTGTGTGTGTGTGTGCATGTGTGTGAACAGTGTGTGTGTGTGTGTGTGTGTGTGTGTGTGTGTGTGTGTGTGTGTGTGTGTGTGTGTGTGTGTGTGTGTGTGTGTGTGTGTGTGCGCATCTGACAGTGTGTGTGTCTGTTTCTTTGACAGAACCCTGGAGGTGTTGTCAGTCTCGGGGGTGGCAGCATGGGCACTGCCTGGGGAGTGGGAGAAATTGGGAGTAGGGATACGACAAATGTGTGATCATCTGGCCCGATCTTTTTTTCCCACCCACTCACTACAGCTGTCCTCTCCGGTCCCATGGAACCATTCTAAGTCTATTTATAGTTCCTCTGTGATGAGGTGGAACTGATCGCCACTTACACTCTGAGTGATGTCACCGGGGTGGCGAGCCAGGGGACGAGGAGAACGAGGCGGGCTGGGGTACCTGCTGTGAGCTTCTGCTGCTCGTACGTATGCATGCAGGAAGCCACAGACGGACGGACTCTCACACACGCACGTACGGACGCATGGACACACAAGTGTGTATGGTGTTTTTTCAGGACTTTTCTTTCCGTTTCTAAATGTCAAACAGTTGACGGTTTGCTACATTTTACGTGAAGTCAAGGTCTAAATCCTAAACCACTACATCCTCAATCGCAGCCCCTCGTCACGAACCTGTGAACGTACTTGCCCCTACCATTCATCCCCTCCCTCCTTCCTGTGCAACAATCTATCTATCCATCAATCTATCTCTATCATAACATACAGTGTATGATCAGATCATGCATGCGTTCAATGTTCAGTAGCTTCAACCGCTAGACTATAGCTAAATCAGGCAGATTGCTCAAGATTTGACTTAGAAATTCGACATCTGTCCTTGTCCAGAGAATGTCAGGAAATCCATTCAAATCTGGCCACTGGGGACAACAGTGAGCGCTATTACCAGCACGTAGGCTTTTGCTAGGGCGTTGTGGACGGGCGTCATCCAAGGACTCCGGATCTGAAAGTCGTGCATTCAATCCCAGTGGTAGACAATCATTTTTGTTTTGTTGTTTGTTTAAACCCTATCCAAAACCTTAACCCTCAACAATCGATTTGGAGCAACTTTGACATTTGGAGAAATGTGGATGAACGTCAGAATCTGAAGTCATATTGGTAAACCTGGGATATCTTGTTGAGCTAAATACCCAAATGCCTAAATTATCCCACATCACTAAAATTACCCATTCAACTACCCCCTCTTCCTCCTCTCACCGACCATTTCCAGACTCTAATGTACGTGAAGCAGTCAGTAATGATGTTCGATTACAATGAGAGCACCTCGCTGCAAAACGTCTGTTTTCTTTCACGGGCTGGAAATATCCACACACAGTTAAGTGTAATTCACACAGGGACGCATACACGCATGCACACACACACACACGCACACACACACACACACACACACACACACACACACACACACACACACACACACACACACACACACACACACACACACACACACACACACTATTTCTACAAATAGGGCCCCTCCATTGTGAGTGATGACCCCAGCTTTGTGCAGTTATTCTATCCTGGCCAGCAGGCTAAAAGCTGCAGTGAGAATGGAGATGAGAATGATGCTATTACCTTTAGCTCTATTCTCCCTCTCTTCCACGTTAGCTTTAAAAGCTGAGGGAGATAGCAGAGCAAGAGCTGTCTAGTTTAAGTGTGTAAGTGATGAAAGTAGCCTCCTACACTCCTTTCTCGTGGAATGTCTAGCCTTTCGCTGTTTGTACTTTTTCTTGTGGCTACTTATCTTCATCTCCTTTTTCTCTCCAAAACAGCAACAGCCATCCCTTGTATGCCCCCCTCTCTCTCTCTCTCTCTCTCTCCCCCCACCCCCATAACATTATTTCTCACACAAACACATCACCCCACTTCATCTTCATCGGAACAGTACATAATACTCTTTGTTCTGGCCAGAACAGTCCTTCCTCCATACACTTCCAGGCTGGAAATCCTGTCCTGCAGTCACTCCATCCTGGTCCAGCAGAGCACAGCACCTCCCCTGGGTCTAACCTGGCAGCCAGGGGAATGCCTGCTATGCTGTCCTATGCCAGCTATGCCAGCAATGCTAGTTAAACCCCATTTCCATTGAGACTGGGTACTTCCTTGTTGCCCTACTAAATTATGTTACTTTATGCAGAGGCATGACACCAAGCTGCGTGTGTGAGGGTGGGGATATATATGTGTGTGTGTGTGTGTGTGTGTGTGTGTCTGAGGCTTATCTTCACCCAGACCCATCCTCTCACCCCTTCCATTGCAGAAAGAGAGAGCGGGAGAGCAAGGGAGCAGGTGCACGGCATTAGTAAATGTCCCTAATACACCTAGTCACTGTCTATCTACATTTGAAGTCGGAAGTTTACATACACTTTAGCCAAATACATTTAAACTCTGTTTTTCACAATTCCTGACACTTAATCCGAGTAAAAATTCCCTGTCTTAGGTCAGTTAGGATCACCACTTTATTTTAAGAATGTGAAATGTCAGAATAAGAGTAGAGAGTTAATTATTCCTCCTTCCACAAGATTCCCACAATAAGTTAGGTGAATTTTGGCCCATTCCTCCTGACAGAGCTGGTGTAACTGAGTCAGGTTTGTAGGCCTCCTTGCTCGCACACGCTTTTTCAGTTTTGCCCACAAATTTTCTATGGGATTGAGGTCAGGGCTTTGTGATGTTCACTCCAATACCTTGAATTTGTTGTCCTTAAGCCATTTTGCCACAACTTTGGAAGTATGCTTGGGATCATTGTCCATTCGGAAGACCCATTTGCGACCAAGCTTTAACTTCCTGACTGATGTCTTGAGATGTTGCTTCAATATATCCACATCATTTTCCTGCCTCATGATGCCATCTATTTTGTGAAGTGCACCAGTCCCTTCTGCAGCAAAGCACCCCCACAACATGATGCTGCCACCCCCGTGCTTCACGGTTGGGATGGTGTTCTTCGGCTTGCAAGCATCCCCCTTTTTCCTCCAAACATAACGATGGTCATTATGGCCAAACATTTCTATTTTTGCTTCATCAGACCAGAGGACATTTCTCAAAAAAATTTGATCTTTGTCCCCATGTGCAGTTGCAAACCGTAGTCTGGCTTTTGTATGGCGGTTTTGTGGCAGTGGCTTCTTCCTTGTTGAGTGGCTTTTCAGGTTATGTCGATGTAGGACTCGTTTTACTGTGGATATAGATACTTTTGTACCTGTTTCCTCCAGCATCTTCACAAGGTCCTTTGTTGTTGTTCTGGGATTGATTTGCACTTTTCGCACCAAAGTCCATTCATCTCTAGGAGACAGAACGCGTCTCCTTCCTGAGCGGCTGCGTGGTCCATGGTGTTTATACTTGCGTACTATTGTTTGTACAGATGAACATGGTACCTACAGGCGTTTGGAAAATGCTCCCAAGGATGAACCAGAAGTGTGGAGGTCTACAATTTTTTTTCTGAGGTCTTGGCTGATTTCTTTTGATTTTCCCATGATGTCAAGCAAAGAGGCACTGAGTTTGAAGGTAGGCCTTGAAATACATCCACAGGTGCACCTCCAATTGATTCAAATGATGTCAATTAGCCTATCAGAAGTTTCTAAAGCCATGACATCATTTTCTGGAATTTTCCAAGCTGTTTAAAGGCACAGTCAACTTAGTGTATGTAAACTTCTGACCCACTGGAATTGTCATACAATGAATTATAAGTGAAATAATCTGTCTGTAAACAATTTTTGGAAAAATTACTTGTGTCATGCACAAAGTAGATGTCCTAACTGACTGTTTGTTAACAAGAAATTTGTGGAGTGGTTGAAAAACGAGTTTTAATGACTCCAACCTAAGTGTATGTAAACTTCCAACTTCAACTGTATCTACAGTGTGTAATGTTACTGTGTGTCTGTTGGTAGGTACGCCTGTCGGTCTGAAAGGGGGATCTGTCTGTCTGTCAAATTTGACACACATACCGTAATATGAGCCTGCTGTGTTGTGGCCTGTTGAACAATGCATCTCTATGCATCATTGTGTTGGAAAAATGTGTGAAATACAAGAAGATAGTAGACACAAATACACAAAACATGTTCAAAGCTGCTTTCTGGCCCAGTCAGATTAGTTAGTAGCAAGAGGAGGGCCGCTACAGTAAAGTACAAGAGCAGGCTGCAGTCAACAGGCTACAGTAGGTTTACAGTAGAGGGAAAGGGAGTGGAGCTGAGAGCTAGAGCTGATTCCTGGCCCAGCCAGCCAGCAGCTGGCTGCTGCCCGCTCCTGCAGTCTCCCAGGAGCCTTGTGGTCATGTGATCTCTGCTCTGGGAGCCAACCAGCAGAGGAAATGTCACTCTCCCAGAGCCAAGAAACCCATACAAGGAGCTTCCTGCCTGACACAGCTCTTCCTGCTGGCTATGTATGGACTTTCCTGCCCTTCCTCTGAGAGGACTGTGTGCTCTCTCTCTCTCTCTCTCTCTCTCTCTCTCTCTCTCTCTCTCTCTCTCTCTCTCTCTCTCTCTCTCTCTCTCTCTCTCTCTTTCTCTCTCTCTCTCTCTCTCTCTCTCTCTCTCTCTCTCTCTCTCTCTCTCTCTCTCTCTCTCTCTCAGCTCACTCATTATCTCTCTGTTGGCCGGCCGCCCCAGCTGGCTCTGTGTGATCCTTTTTCTCTATGTGTGTTTTTTTGGCTCTGACAGTGTGTGAGGGCAATTCATTTTATGAATGCTGTCGTGTCCATGAATGACATCATATTAGTGTTCTACGATGTATCAAACAATATTGCAACCGATTAGTAATTCATTACTATGGTATGAATTGGAACAACAACACTGAACTCAAGAGTATGGTTGCTAGAGCATGTGTATTTTCTATTACCTGGCTGATTATCGCTGTACGCCGCGCTCCCTTTCAAAACTACGTGCTTCAACTCCTATTGATGTCTATCCACGTGAAAACAGGCTGACCCACTGTGTTGCTAGTCTCACAAGGGGTTACTGTGTTGATAGAGTCGTTTTCTCCATACTGCTGTTTCCACAGTCCAAGTCCCTTCAGTCAGAGCAGCTTCCTGTCTCTCTACACTGGGCCTATCACAGCCTATCACAAGCCAAACACCTCCTTATTGTTTTCACACTATCAAGACCTGGGCTGCGCCCCAATACTCTTAAATAGTTTCTTCTCCTCATCTCAATGCAATTTGTTTATGGCATAGATCCTAGGATATACAGTAATTGTGTCTATTGGCTAAGCTACTGTAACTCAATCTATTTTACAGCACAGTGGGCTACCCTAGAAATATAATTATTAGAACGTGCCTGCTCATTCAAGTCAATGAATGGACTCTATTTCTGTGGGGCTACCTCAGTGTGATATCCTACTGTAACTGTATTACTGTATGTATAGTAGATGGGCTGGTGGGGGTGAGAGCTGGGAACTGAGCTCAGGCCTCAGCAGGGAAGTAATGGGCTGAGCCTGTGAGAGGGGGAATCCCCATTGCTCTTCTCCTGCCTCACTCACAGAGGATCAGGGGACAGCGGGGGAGTGGCCCCAGCCTACATACTGACTCCCACAGAGAGACTGAACTGAAACACGAGGAGAAGAGGAGGGGAGGGCGGGAGGAGAGAAAGGGGAGGAGATAGGGGGCAGAGGGGAGGAGAAGGAGACACGGGGCAGATAGTGTGAGGAAAGGAGGTAGGTTGAGGAGAGGAAAAGGGGTAAGGAAAGGGAGGAGGAGGTGGTTTGGAAGAGTAGAAGCCCCCCTGATCCACAGTATATAAACATTCTGTCCGTGTGTTTGTGAAACTCCTTCTTAATAAAGGACAGGCGAAAACTTTAGTTTAAATAGAAGTGCAATTCTATAGACCTTTACCTTCTTTCTTCTGGGATGATTGAGACCTTGGTCAAAACTGTTTATATTACATGTTGAGACCTTGGCCAATACTGTTTATATTACATGTTGAGACCTTGGCCAATACTGTTTATATTACATGTTGAGACCTTGGCCAATACTGTTTATATTACATGTTGAGACCTTGGCCAATACTGTTTATATTACATGTTGAGACCTTGGCCAATACTGTTTATATTACATGTTGAGACCTTGGCCAATACTGTTTATATTACATGTTGAGACCTTGGCCAATACTGTTTATATTACATGTTGAGACCTTGGCCAATACTGTTTATATTACATGTTGAGACCTTGGCCAATACTGTTTATATTACATGTTGAGACCTTGGCCAATACTGTTTATATTACATGTTGAGACCTTGGCCAATACTGTTTATATTACATGTTGAGACCTTGGCCAATACTCTTTCTTTTACATGTGTTGAACATGCATTTTATGATGTTTTTGAGATAGCCTTAAGTACACAGTAACCATACCTGGTCTCACCTTTGTGTACAGTCAAGATTCTCAGTATGACTTATGACCATCAAGGAAATTCAGAATACAACCAGGGCTAAGAACACTTTATGTGGTTTTGTGTTGTACCGCAGTTTCACAGTTTTTGCCATGGCTTATGACGTGCTAAATACTCTATTCTTTGGGGGGGGGGGGGGTTGTCCCTCCTGCCTTGCAGGGGCAGCAGGGATGTGTGGTACGCCGGTGATGTGGTTGTTGCCTGCAGACACAAACACTCATTCAAACTCGCATACACACACAATAGTAACTGAGCGACCATACAAGATAAAACTGCTGTCCTCTGTAAATCTATTGACAAACCTATTTCATGAACTTATTTTATTACTGGATATCCTATTGGCCATGAAAACCTAATTTATGAGCCCCAATATTGTCTCATTAGCTGAATGTGGAGATTACCTTTATTTTATCGCTTTGGTGCAATTTCCACAGGTATGTGGTACATTTTCAAAATGCTTAGTACAAAACTCAAAACAGATCATCAAAAAGGATGTTGTTTCAAAACTCTAAGCACATTTTCAATTGACTAAGTACAACACACACAAGGATTAGGTCACTTTCCCACCAAATGTAATTAGTGTTTCATCAAGAAATACATGTTTCACATTGCAATACATTTTCCTGAAGTAATTGCTTTTCAATGCAATGCTCACATTACTTTGAAATGTTACTATCACTTAATCCGACTGCTCTTAAGTGACAATTACTTAACCGTTTGGTCAACCTATAGATTTTAAACTGGTTTGGCTACTAAAGATTTTGAGAATTACAAAATGAAAATGTATGTTGGCAAAGTATAAACATATCAAGTATGATACATATACTGTAATGTACTATTATGACGATGACTATTATAATTATACTTCACAGTGAGTAAAAAAAAACTGAAATGTATACGATCAGAGATATACTGTATGTAACAAATGCATCCCCTATACAGTAAACATTTATCCCAAATTAAGTTGCTGGGGTCTTTTTGATGGGGGGGGGGGGGGGGGGGGGGTCACATTGCTTTACAAAAATGTAATTGACCAATACAGTACTGTAATATATGTAATTTACGTAACAAACACTTTTATACTAAGTGACAACAGTGAGTCCATACATTTTCACATGGGACCCCTGGTGTTGCAAGGGCCATGCTCTTACTAACTGAGCCACACAGGTCAACTACAATCCAAATGGAAGATGTATGATTGCCATACAATGTGCCGTACTCGTTCAGGTCATGGATGAGTCATGCAATGACATCGATCCAGACCAATGTCAGGCTCGGATTCGCTATGCCCAAAGGTTTTTTCCTAGGTGCATGGACAGTGAGGACATTTACTGCGATGTCAATGAAAATATTTGGCCAAATGCTGAAGACAGGCTTGATCCAAATTAGTGCCTGCTAAACGTTTCTTTAATTCATTTACTATAGTTGATTTAATTTGATTACAGTACACCTAAGTATTCATACCCCTTCCCCTTTTCCACATTTTGTTACGTTACAGCCTTTCTCCAAAATATATTGAATATATGTTTTTCTAATCATTCTACACACAATACACACAATGACAAAGCAAAAACAGGTTTTATGATTAAAAAAAATATATATAAAACAGAAAGAAAAAACAATAATGTTTTTACAAAAGTATTCAGACCCTTTGCTATGAGACTCGAAACTGAGCTCGGGTGGCTCCTGTTTCCATTGATCATCAATCAAATTTCAATCAAATGTATTTATAAAGTCCTTCTTACATCAGCTGATGTCACAAAGTGCTGTACAGAAACCCAGCCTAAAACCCCAAACAGCAAACAATGCAGGTGTAGAAGCACGGGGCTAGGAAAAACTCCCTAGAAATGCCAGAACCTAGGAAGAAACCTAGAGAAGAACCGTTCTATGAGGGGTCGCCAGTCCTCTTCTGGTTGTGCCTGGTGGAGATTATTACATTTTACATTTAAGTCATTTAGCAGACGCTCTTATCCAGAGCGACTTACAAGTACATACATTCATACTTATTCATACATTATAACAGAACATGGCCAAGATTTTCAAATGTTCAAAGATGACCAGCAGGGTCAAATAATAATAATCACAGTGGTTGTCGAGGGTGCAACAGGTCAGCACCTCAGGAGTAAATGTCAGTTGGCTTTCATAGCCGATCATTCAGAGTATCTCTACCACTCCTGCTGTCTCTAGAGAGTTGAAAACAGCAGGTCTGTAACATCCTTGGGATGTTTCTACAACTTGATTGGAGTCAACCTGTGGTAAATTCACATGATTTTGAAAGGCACACACCTGTCTATATAAGGTCCCACAGTTGACAGTGCATGTCAGAGCCAAAACCAAGCCATGAGGTCGAAGGAACTGTCTGTAGAGCTCCGAGACAGGATTGTGTCGAGGCACAGATCTGTGGAAAGGTACCGAAACATTTCTGCAGCATTGAAGGTCCCGAAGAACACAGTGGCATCCATCATTTTTAAATGGAAGACGTTTGAATCCACTAAGACTCTTCCTAGAGCTGGCAGCCCGGCCAAACTGAGAAATTGGGGGAGAAGTTTTGCAGGGACTGGGAGACCAGTCAGGATCGAGGGAGAGATGAACAGAGCAAAGTACATAAAGATCCTTGATGAAAACCTGCTCTGGAGTGCTCAGGACCTCGGACTGGGGCAAAGCTTCACTCTCCAACAGGACAACAACCCTAAGCACAGAGCCAAGACAACGCAGGTGAAGATTCAGGACAAGTCTCTGAATGTCCTTGAGTGGACCAGCCAGAGCCCGAACTTGAACACGATAGAACATCTCTGGAGAGACCTGAAAATAGCTGTGCAGCGACACTCCCCATCCAACCTGACAGAGCTTGTGAGGATTTGCAGAGAAGAATGGGAAAACCCCCCCAAAAACAGGTGTGCCAAGCTTGTGGCATCATACCAAAGAAGATTTGAGACTGTAATTGCTGCCAACGGTGGTTCAACAAAGTACTGAGTTAAGGGTCTGGATACTTAGGTAAATGTTTATTTGTAATACATTTGCCAAAATGTATAAAAAACAGTTTTTTCTTTGTCATTATGGTGTATTGTGTGTAGATTGATAAGGGGAAAAAACGATTAATTTAATCAATTTCAGAATAAGGCTGTAACGTAACAAAATGTGGAAAAAGTCAAGGTGTTTGAATACTTTCCAAATGCCCTGTATTTTCAAGTAGATTTAAGTAAAAACTGTAACTCAGGAACATTCACTGTCTTATTGGTAAACATCTCTAGATTTGGCCTTGTGTTTTAGGTTATTGTCCTGCTGAAAGTTGAATTCATCTCCCAGTGTCTGGTGGAAAGCAGGTTTTCCTCTTGGATTTTGCCTGTGCTTAGCTCCATTCCTTGGATTATTCATCCTGAAAAACTCTCCAGTCCTTAACGATAACAAGCATACCCACAACATGATGCAACCACCACTATGCTTGAACAAATATGTAGAGTGGTACTCTGATATGTGTTGTATTGGATTTACCCCAAACATAACACTTTGTATTCAGTACAAAAAGTGATTTTCTTAGCCACATTTTTTCCAGAATTACTTTAGAACCTTGCAAACAGGATGCATGTTTTGGAATATTTGTATTCTTTGCAGGCTTCCTTTATTTCACTCTGACAATTAGGTTAGTATTGTGGAGTAACTACAATGTTGTTGATCCATCCTCAGTTTTCTCCAATCACAGCCATTAAACTCTTTAACTGTTTAAAAGTCACCATCGACCTCATGGTGAAATCCCTGAGCGGTTTCCTTCCTTGAGTTAGGAAGACTACTGTATCTTTCAAGC
>NC_052311.1:32907347-32917347 GCF_016432855.1 Salvelinus namaycush
AGGTCGCGCCGTTTTTCTAAGAGTGTACAGTGGATCTGGACGGACTCGTCTTCAACACAGCTGAGAGAGAGGGAAAGAACACTGTGAAGGAACAGCGTGAATATGTAGGTTTTCATCACATATCCAATACTGTTATGCATCTCTATTACCATGGCCAGAGGATATAATGATTTAATCATGTCAACATGAGTGCTATTAGATGAAAATACACAGGGAACAGAACAGTGGCTGAAAATGTTCCGTCTCACCACTCCAATCAGCCTGATTGAGTGTGGCTATTGCTGGGAATGCGGAGATGTTTGGGTCACTGAACAAGGCTCTGAAAGGCTCATGAAACAAGGCTGGAAACCCATCAAATCCAGTCAGCATCAATCATACACACACAGAACATACAGGACATACAGTTCACACAAACTGCAATATATTCACATACAGCAATATTGCACAACAACACAAATATACAGAAACACAATCTCACTTGTTAAGTCTCGGTCATCATAAAACTAACAGCCAATGTTTTTAGGCTCAAAGAAAGTCAACCCAGACAAAAACATAGTTTGAGACCTAAAATTATGTGATATGTTGTAAGACGTCTCAGTCTTTACTGGTCCAG
The DNA here is from genome assembly GCF_016432855.1 of Salvelinus namaycush. Taxonomy (NCBI): domain Eukaryota; kingdom Metazoa; phylum Chordata; class Actinopteri; order Salmoniformes; family Salmonidae; genus Salvelinus; species Salvelinus namaycush. The sequence continues at coordinate 32,907,961 of NC_052311.1, forward strand.
ACTAGGTTTGCAAAGCTAATTGACCAAAGTTACCGGAATCTTCAGTCATTTTGGAAATGAACAGAAAATCTATGGCAATCTTTGGTAACTTTGGTAATATATGTTTGAATAACTTTAAACATTTTATTCATATATAGCATTCATTTTTTTACATCTGTGTCCGTATTGTCCGTGAGTTTCTAGTAGATAGACCATATGGTTCAAGAGAAAATAGTCTAATTAAGGAAACAAGCATCTAATCAGCAATGGAATTATTTTCAATTTCCTCTGCAACTCATCCAAACGATTGACTTTTTTCACAACTGCCTTCAGTTTGACGCCGAAACATTGACAACAAATTACAAATTGACATAGTAAAATAAATAAAAGTGTGTAAAAACAATGAATAATATTTCATGCTGAAACCCTCATATTAAACACCAATGGTATTCACTAAGTTGATGGTTTATATTCAGGATCATGTTTTACGGCTTTGTCACTCTGTGTTTTATGTTACAATCATGTTATTTAATTAATTCATATATTTGACATGTGATAAGGCTGGAGAGAGGGCCAGAGATAATTACAGAAACGTGATAATCTGAAGTACCCCAAATGGCCAATATATGTCTTGTGATGGATTACATAAAATCCCTGAAAGATACCAACATTTTGGTAGTTTACTGATAACCTTCTACAGTTTCCAGTAATACACCCTCCCTTTGAAACCCTAGTCCAGACAGATGTAGAAAAACAGTCCAACCCACAGGACAGATGTGTGTGAATGTGTGTGCGTTTGTCCATTTGTGTTTGTGTGTGTTACGTGTATGTGCTTATGTGTGTTTTTGTATGTGTGTGTTAGGGAGTGTACTGGAGCAGAGTTGAGTGGTAACGGGGCCAGCAGACAGACAGACAGCGCGCCCAGGCTTTAACAGGGCCTAGGTAATTATGTTCAACCACACTCTCCACCATCCCTAGTATTTATAGTCCTACGACACAGACTGGGGCCATTGGGTGCATTTCCCCCTCAAATTCCAACACATAGGGAATATTTTTTTTATGTAAACAAATGATATTTTAAATACTGTGTTAGTGTGTTGTACGTGTGTGTGCAAGCTTGTGTACACACTGGTGCGTGCGTGTGTGTGTGTCTTTGTCTGACTATCAAAGCAGTGGACTCAATGTACCAGTCCAGTGACATTCTACTACAACAACATCAGCAGCAGCGGTCTTCATCAGCAGCCGCAGTCTTCGTCACAGCTGCTGTTCTTTTGAGGACACCATTGATCGTCCCAGAGTGTCACTCACGCTAACTAGGGTCGACAGAGCTCATCAAAGAAACATGGCGGTCACAGCAGGTCTAAATCAATGGGCAGGCAGTAGTCCACAAGCCACAAACCCTTGTAGGTCCATTGCTCCAGACCTGCAACCTGCAGCCCTGGAGCCCTGGAGCCTATAGGGCTGTGTCACATCACCTCAACCCGCAGTCACTATAAGGACCCACTGGAGTGGAAGGGGAAAAGACAGAGGAGTTCATTTGAAGTGAAAAGAGGGACAGGGATGAAAGATGGAAGTGGACCGGTTTCTGAAGCCTTTTGAGTTTCAGTGTCAGGATGTGGCCCATGTCTCTCTGTCTCGCTCCTGTGTGGTAGGGAAGAGGCAGGCAGTTAGGCAACATGTGCGGCACAAACGACGGAAGTATAAAATGTACAGGATATCCTGTCCCAATGAAAATCGACCACAGAGGAAAGACGTGTGTGTGTACGGTGGGAATCAATGTGAGGGGATGTTGGCAAGGAATCGGGGTTCATGAGGGGGGTAATATGATGGAGTGGGACCTCACATGTGAACGAGGGGTGTTTAGGGAAGGGTGGGGGGCTCATATGTGAGCAGGATGTGAAGGATGGGGGACACAGTAGCTTTGGGAACTGAACATGTGAACAAGGTTATAGGACTTGGGTAAGGATAGGTGAGGTGGAGCGGTTGGAGGGCTGGATAGGGGGACTCTATCTCTCTCTCTCCCGCCATCTGTTGGGTGTTGAGGGGGGGGGGGGTATTAGGGTCTTTGATAAATACAGTGGCAGCTGTGATCAAGATGGAAACGTATGTACAGTATACATGTGCCCACCACATGCTGGCCAGCATTGGCCACAGGTGTTTGACATAAATGTCACAGCCAAACGGGATATTATACCTCCTGCTCACAAAGGGTTCTAGTAAATGATCTATGACATAGCCAATTTAACATTTTACAAAGCATTTATGTGCTCTAACAATGCACTAAAAAGGCTGAAATGTTAGATAAATGCGCTGTAGGAAATACAGAGGTCTGTCTTAAAGACGCTCATTCCAACACAAGCAGCAGGAAGAAAATGATAAAGCCTCTGACAATAAGGGTTCTGAGCCTCCTCTGCGGGTGCTGTTTACACTCTGTGAGTCCTGCGGGGTAATTTGGGGAGAGGAAGAGAGACAGAGAGATACACAGAGAAAGCAAAACTAGCAAATGACTGTCAGGAGGCAGCCTGTCTCCTTCAATGTTAGGTGTTGTGCTGACAAACACACACACACACAAAGGTGCAAACGCATTGCATGCACAGACACGTCACCCCATTTACAGTGATTTGGGCAATAAATGTAAAATTGGCTCCTGGCACCACAAAGTTGTATAGATCTGAGAGAGCATGGCAATAGCTGCCCCTTGCCCTCGGATAAGCTAGCTTAACCCTGAAATGACCCCGGATTCGGGGCAGAGGGACAAATTTGAATTAGGCATAGTCAAAGTGTAGCCTGTATGAGGATCTCTCACTCCATCCATCACCCAGGCAGGCAGGACAGAGAAGGACTCATCCAGAGGTCAGGGCCACCACAAGGTGTTCCGCTCCCTGCCTGTCTGCCAGGGGGACGTGCCACACTGGTTCCATACTGGTGCTTAGGATTGGCTCTGGTTCAGTTCCTCAGGTCCACACTAAAACACTGAGACACTGAGACAGCCTGGGGTCAATATTTACTGTCAACCAGGCGTGAGTTTGGCTCAGTGTACTTGATGTTATTGGGGAAAGAGGGAGGGAGGTTATGGAATAAAACCAGTTTATTCCCCCAGGGTGTACACACACACACACACACACCCACACACACACACACACACACACACACACACACACACACACACACACACACACACACACACACACACACACACGCACGCACGCACGCACGCAGGCACGCACGCACGCACGCACGCACGCACGCACGCACGCACGCACGCACGCACGCACGCACACACACACACAGTCTTGCACAGCTAACCTTGTGGGGACATACAATTCAGTCCCATTCAAAAACCTATTTTCCCTAACCCCTAACCCTAAACCTAACCCTAATCCTAACCCGTACTCTTACCCTAACCCTAACCCTAACCTTAACCCTAACCCTAACACTAACCCTAACCCAAAAACCTAAACTTTATCCTAACCCTAAACCTAACCCTAGCTCCTAACCCTAACCCTACAACTAACCCTAGCTCCTAACCTTAATATTTAACTTAATTCTAACCCTAACACTAATTCTAACCTTAACCCTAAACCCCCTAGAAATAGCATTTGACCTTGTGGGGACTAACAAAATGTCCCCAGCTGGTCAACTTTTTGTTCGTTTCCTATTCTTGTAGGTACTTCTGGTCCCCACAAGAATAGTTAAACACGTCCACACACACACACACACACACACACACACACACACACACACACACACACACACACACACACACACACACACACACACACACACACACACACACACACACACACACACACACACACACACACACACACCTCAGGCTCCATCCCGGGACAGTGTCTGGGGAACAGCCTGATGTGAGAGGGGTGTAAGAGGAACTGTGGGGAGTGGGGTTAAGGTGGGGGTGGTGGTCACTGGAAGGGGTAGAGGATAATCATCCAGTCTCCTTCTGTTTGTTTTCCTGGACACGGCAGGATCGTCTCGGCTGCCCGTTCGTCTTTTGGATCGGCACTCAAGCCTGACCCGGTCTGCTCTAACACCCACTCCTGCTCCTACCTCACCTCACCACCCATGTACACACACACACACACACACACACACACACACACACACACACACACACACACACACACACACACACACACACACACACACACACACACACACACACACACACACACACACACACACACACACACACACACACACACACACACACACACACACACACACATCTCTCTACACGCTCCTGCTTGCACATCACAGCCTGGGCTGAGCAGCACTCGCATCACCGTCTACTGGTCTCAGTCAACACCACAGTGATGCGCTTCAGCTACTGTATCACCACTAACTGACTTCAGGCAGGAGGAATACCAGCCCCGTGTACCAGGGTCTACGTCCCAAATGGCAACCTATTCCCCACGTAGGCCACTACTTTTGTCCAGGGTCCATAGGGCACGGGCTAAAAGTAGTGCACTATGTAGAGAATAGGGTGCCATTTGGGACGCATGCCCGGTCTGTATCAATACCACAGAAAAACAGAATAACACCTCAGAGAAGACCACAAAGTAATGTCAGTCATGTGGAACCCGTGCTATGTCTGTGGCTATACCATCACAGGGCTAGCCTGACTATGGCTCTACCATAGTATTTTTTAAACAGACATATCCTCTGATCTGACGGAATGGCTGATTGTTGACACTAAACTTCTCCGGAACTCTTGTCATAAACATACTAAAATAGGATGGTCGTAGTCGTTTTCCCCTAAAGTTTCTCTCTTGTCCTCTTCCCTCACCTCTCCTTCTCTCCTGTCCTATCCTCTCATCTTTATCTCAGGCCTGGTTTGGAGATCAAGCATCTTGACCATTCTTCACTCTCACATCAATGCTACTCTGTAAGTAAGGGAAGCAAGCAGGACAAGAAGACTTTGTCCTGATTCATTTTGGATACTGCTTCAAATCAGGGCTTGTGAATGCAGAGAAAGCCACCCCCCAGAAAACATAAATAAGGCCCGAAAGACCCAGCACGCTGCCACGATTATTCCTCAGGCTGTTTGCTGTGTTTCCAACCGTCTCTCTCTCTCTCTCTCTCTCGCTCTCTCTCTCTCTCTCTCTCTCTCTCTCTCTCTCTCTCTCTCTCTCTCTCCTATCTCTCTCTCTCTCTCTCTTTTCTCTCTCTCTCTCATTCTCTCTCTCTCAGCAGAGACAAGTGCCACTGCACGCCTCATCACGTCCCATCAGCCCATTCCCCGACAGAGGAGAGGAAACGACAAACAGCCTTCATCAACCATCCTCCCCTGTGCCATCCCTCTACCCCCCCGTGCCATCCTCTATCCCCCACTCCTCGGTGTCATCCTTCTATCCCCCCCTCCCCTGTGTCATCCTTCCATCCCCCCTCTGACATTAAGGCTCTGTGTTCTACTTGTTTTATCATTCGTTCTTTCTTTCCCATCATTATTCCCCTGCTTTTATCCCTCCTCTCCTCCTCTAATTAGCCCCTCGTTCCTTTCATTTCTCCCTGCTCCTTTCCTCCACCTGTGAGAGCGACGCGAAGAAGTAGAGAAAAAGAGGAAGGAAAGATGAAGAAGGATGGAATAGGGAGGGGAAAAAATGAAAGATGAAAACGGCAACGGAGCGAGTGGCGGAGCGTTCTGGAATGCTGCGTCTGAGGGGAGGATGAAGGCGCATGTCACGTCTCATCTCTTCTCTCGACACACACACACACCCCCCCCCCGACCGCGGTGCAGAGACACACAGTCCCCTGCACCCCGCCACGGCACTGCCGAGCTCCATCTTTGAAGAGAAGAAAGTGCAGGGGAAATAAAAGAGAAAAGAGAAGAACAAGCAAGAAGAAGCCACCGTGTTGGATGTTTCATTTTGACCCATATTTGTCCCTACGCATAATTCAAACAGACAGTGATGAGCCCACCACAGCTGACATTAGGCAGAAACGCCTGTGTGTGTGTGTATGTCTGAATCCTGTTAAGTGACGATACCTAAGAGCATGCATACACTTTCAACACAGCATGCAGGTGGCATGAACTGAATATAACGTATAAATATATGAAATATTTGAACTGGCAAAAGAGTAGCGATATAGTATGTGAACATAAGGTTCAAAGACATGTTCTTCTTTCCCCTCTACATTCTTAGGTTCCAAGTGGAACCATTTTTGGTTCCAGGAAGAACCCTTTTGGGTTCCATGTATAACCTTCTGTGGAAAGGGTTGAATATGGAACACTAAATTATTTTTACCAGTAACCAAAAGGGTTCTACCTGGAAGAAAAAAGGGTTCTTCAAGGGGACAACTGAAGAACCCATTTGGGTTCTAGAAAGCACTATTTTTTTTCTAAGAGTGTATCTCTCTACCCTTATCTCCTCTTTCCTTCCCTCTCCTTCATTCCATTATACTCGTCTCTATCTCTATGTCTGTCTTTCACTTCCTTTCGCTCTGTCTGCCCCCTCACTCCCCCCCCCCCCCCCCCATTTCCAGCCTGGCCATGGTCTGCTTTAGGTCAGCACCCAGACTTGGCCGGCTGTCGTTGCGCCATCATTCCAGGGATGTTTTTGTGCGTCGGGAGGGGGAGGTTGGCTCCGAGCCCAAGTGTGTGGTCAGGATATGTTTACTTCTGTCTGTCTGTCTGGGCCTGGAGCCCTGGAGGCTGCAAGGTGGAGCCTGAGGCCTGGAACGCTTTGGAACTGCATCCTGGACTGGCCCCAGCCCACGGGGGCAGAATCTTTAGCCTGGCATGGGACCATGCACGCAGCACAGAGGGGGACAGAGGGAGACAGGAATGGGGAGGAGGGGAATTTAGGAGAGAGAGAGAGAGAGCAGGACAAGGGCAGGACCTGCAGACCTCTTAGTCGAGACCTGCCATAGGCATCCGCAACTCTCTCTCTAACTTTTGATTTGTTTAAGCCCAACACAACCTATCCACTCATTTCACCCGCTATGCAGTAGTTACCACTCTCACAAGATGTACTGTGTCAGACTTTTTTGTGTTTTCAGTAAAACAAGGCCATTTTGCCACTTCAGAAGCTGTTGTCTCCTCTAGTCTGATTGAATGTCTATATGTTGGAATTTAATCTTGTCGTGTGTGAGATATGTTCAACACCAGATAATCCACCCACCAAGAGGAAGAGAGTTGAATAGCGCTCGGCGCAGAACATGACAAACAAAGTGATCTGCCTTTTGTTTCCCGTACACCATGAATATACATGAGGGCCTGGGAGAGGAGAGGGCCCTTCTCAACTGAACATGTTGAACAATGGAATTACATCTCTGACACATCCACCGCAAGGCTGGGATTAAAGATATGATGGAGAAAAAGGAGAGGAAGAGAGGGAAGAGAGGGGAAGAGGGGAAGAGACAAGTGAAAAAGAACAGCATCTCTGCTTATCTATGGAGAAGCCAAGGCTTCAGGGAGAGAAAGGGGGGAGAGGGGAGGGGAGGGGAGGGAGGGAGGGAGGGAGGGAAGGAGGAAGCTGGTCGTCAATCTGATATATTTAATTTATTTTGCTGTTAGTGAATCATCAAGGGGATGATCCAACAGTGGATCAAAAGAACGAGCAAAGAAATGAAGAAAATAGAGATTAACACTGCAGAACAAAGGAGATTCTCTCTTTCTCACTCTCTCTCTCCCTTTCTCTCGTTCACTTTCTCTCTCTCTCTCTCTCTCTCTCTCTCTCTCTCTCTCTCTCTTTTTCGCTCTCTCTCCCGCTCTGTCCCTCTGCCCCCCTCTCTCTCTCTCTCTCTCTCTCTCTCTCTCTCTCTCTCTCTTCATCTCTCCATCCCTATTTCTCTCTCTCTGTCCCTCTGCCCCTCTCTCTCTTTTTTCTCTTACCCCCACTCCCTCGCTGTCCCTCTCACAGAGAAGAAAGGTCTATGTCAATATGAAAAACATTTGGGTCTCTGAGTCCAGGGGCCAAACACGTCAAACTATTGCATAAGCCAACACAGACGGAGCTTCAGGTGGACATGGGCAGAAGAGCCTTTCTTTCCTCGTCTGGAGTCCTTGAGAATATTGTGACTGAACAAGGACAGTACTATAAAAGTTTACTAGTGTGTTCTGTTTTTACTGTCATAGAGAAAGGCAGTGGAGGGGAAACATCAAGTCCTTTATGTGAAGTGTATAAAGTGTGCTGCGTCTCACTGCTTGGGAAGAGCATGGCCGACTGCCTTTCCAAACTCTTTCCACCTCTCCCTCCGTCTGCCTAGCTTAGTCGATTCTTTCTATTTGCTTATTCTCCACCGCTTCTTAGCTGCACCTCCAGGGTCCTTGGGCGGAATGGTAAGCCTGGTGACTTCAATAACTTCAGTTTCCCTGCCACTGCTGTGAAACTCCATTCGGATGATGAAACTGCAGTGTGACTGTGTCTGCGGTTCACTGTGGGAAACTTGTCTATCTGTGGCTCTCTCCCAGGCTGAGCCGGAGAGAGAGGCCGTTGCTGCGTTACCACGGTGATGAAACCATCTGCAAAAGTGCCTTTTAGCCCCGTACTTCTCCTCATAGGGATGTATTGTGACTGTCATCGCCACTGTGTGAGACTGACACATACCCTTCTCTGTATGTGTGTGTGTGTGTGTGTGTGTGTGTGTGTGTGTGTGTCATGCACACACTCCTCACTTCTCCAAACATTATGAACACCTTACTAATATTGAGTTGCACTCCCCCCTTTTGCCTTCAGAACAGACTATATTCGTCGGGCCATGGACTCTACAAGGTGTCAAAAGCTGGCTGGATGTCCTTTGGGTGGTGGACCAATGTCTCATATTCCTCAAGGCTTAAAAATCGTTCTTATGGTATAGTAGCAGATGTATTCCACCTATGTGTGTGACAGGTGTCAAAGTTCATTTAGTGGCACTATTATCGTAATGACAGACAGGTGTCAAAATAGATTTTGTATGTTCCCTTACATTGGAATTCGTTTTTAGTCATCTGAATTTGCAGGTAAACAGAGCACACAGCCAAGCGAGAGAGGGTTTAACAGTTTAGCACCCAAGACCAGGCAGACTTCAACAGATCCATCCTTGTCTGAGGTGATGCAAGACTTGAGACAAATGTTTTGTTTGTTCAACAATGGACGGCTATCTTTCAGCTTGCTGCCTGCCAACACACGCACATGCGCACACAAACGCATACACTCACACACAAGCATGCAGGGTCATGCAGGCGCATACACACACACACACACACATTTGCTTATTATCCTTGTGGTGACCAAACAATTGATTACTAGGGGTGTGCTGAGTACTCGGACAAAACAAGTATTATAAACGATATGGCAAATTTTCCGAATACGATTATGACACAAGTATTTTTTGTCATTATCTGGTGATGGAAAAAATATATATTTTCAGCTGCCAGTACTCATCTCTCACTCAAACAGGGAA